>NW_023651586.1:0-5576 GCF_015228065.2 Penaeus monodon
TATATATAAAAATAAAATTTTTACAATATATATATATATAAAATATAACTGCCATAAATACACACACACAACACACACACACACACACCCCACCACCCACACACACCCCCCCACACCCCACACACACACCACACCACACACACACAAACACACAAAACACCACACAAAAAATATTAATATATATATATTTTTATATATATTTTATTTTATATATATTTTATACCACACACACACACACACACACACATAATTAGCGCGCTTGATTAAAACAACCAACTATGATAGCATTATAAAAACTAAAATTGACGCTTCTGTTCCCATCTTGCGGGTTTGGGTTTTCCGAGACAAGAGATTTTTTCCAGCATACCCGGGGAGGAAACTGTGACTCCGTGCATGGCTTCTTCTCCGTTTGTATCTCTAAAAAGTATTACAATATACATATACCTTTTTCCTCCCACGCAGATATTTCCATTTCAAAAGATAGATGTTGGATAAAATCTGTAATGTATTTCTACACTGAGTTCTGATTTGCATTGTTTTTTATTCTCAAAAACTCGAGAATAAAAATAAATAAATAAAAAAAAATGAAATGAAAAAATATAAATTGCATTATAAAATTTTCTAGCGTCAAAATATGAATTTGCCTTTTTTTTTTTTTTTACTTATAAAAAGACATTGCTAAATACAGCAGTCCCAATCAGACTTTTTGATGTGGTGATTCACGCATGAAAGAGCTATATTCTGTGGCACTATTACGTTCCATGACTTATTCAATAGTGTGTGTTGTGTGTGTGTGTGTGTGGTGTGGTGTGGTGTTGTGTGTGTGTTGTGTGTGTGTGTGAATGAGTGAGTGAGTGAGTGAGGGGAGTGAATGAGTAAGTAAGTGTGTGTGTTTGTGTGTGTGTGTTGTGTGTGTGTTTGTGTGTTGTGTGTGTGTGTGTGTTGTGTAAGTGCGTGATTGAGTGAGTGGGGAGCTCTTCTGCCTATGAAAACATTTACTTCAATTCAACGAATTTTGATTAATGGTATTCAGTAAAGTGATATATGAGATTATAGTTGAGCGTTTAAACAATAATTATAGATTGTTTGTGAACTAAATAATTTCAAAGCCTGGTTAGTGAATCGTGGGTTTGGCACTAGACTATTTGAATGTATATCTTCATATGAACTCCACATACTTACATACATATATACACACACAGGCACACACACACACATACACAAAACACACACAAGTTGTGTGTGTGTGTGTGTGTGTGTTGTGTGTGTGTGTTGTATGTTTATGTTATATATATATATATATATATATATATATATATATATATATATATATGTATATATATATATATATATGCATATATATCTACATATTTATATATATATTTGTATATATATATATATATATATATTATATATATTTATATATATATATATACATATATATATATTATATATATATATATATATTATTATATATATTGTTGTGGGTGTTGTGTGTGTGTGTTGTGGGGTGTTGTGTGTCTGTATATGTATAGTTGTGTTAATATATATATATTATATAGATATTATATATTATATATATTATATATTATATACTTTATATATATATATATAAAAAAATAAAAATTATATATATATATATATTTATAATATTAAATATAATAATAATATAAAAACCCCCCTTCGTCCATCACCGATGGGTGTTTGACGACGCTTGGTGCCAGGGTAAATCTGTATTGATTGAGTCGGATACTGGGGTAGTTTCCCTAATACCCCCAGGAGTAGCTTTTTTCGGATCATTGTCGGGGGCTCCCCCCACCGTCCGCTATCGTATCTAGTTTGACTTACCCAGAAATTCAATTGTGAATCCGCACGCACGTGCGCTCATGGAGTGTGTGTGTGTGGATGAGTGTGTGTGTGTGTGTGTGTGTGTGTGTGTGTGTGTGTGGTGTGTGTGTTTGGTGTTGTGTGGTGTGTGTGTGTGTGTGTTGGTTGTTTGTTGTGTGTGTTTGTGTGTATGTGTTTATGTGTTTTTATGTTGGTGTGGGTGTGGTGTTTGTGTGTGTGTGTGTGTGTGTGTGTGTGCGTTTGGAGTGAGTGAGTGAGTGAGTGGTGGTGATGAGGAGGAGTGATGAATATATTATTCATGCATGATGCACACACGCACACCACACACACACACAGATATTAAAAAAAAAAAAAACACACACAATTTTATATATATAATATATATTATAATATATATAAAATATATATAATAATTATTATTTTATGTTTTTAAATTCACATAAATATATGCATATATATATATATTATATAATATAATATTTATTATATAAAATATATATAATAAAATTATATATTATATAATATTATATTTTTGGGAAATTATTTTACTTTTTTATTATATTATATATAATATTACAATATATTTATATAGTGTGTGTGTGTGCGTGTATTGTGTGGGGGTGTGTGTAGTACCACACCACACACACCACACACACACCACCACACACCACACCCCACACACACCACACACCACAACACCCACACACACACACACACACACACATATATATATATTTATAAAAATTTATATATATTATAAAATATATTTAAATTATTATATTAATATGTATTATATGTATATTATGTATTTATGTTATATAAAAATATTATATATTATATTATTTATTATATATATATATATAATGTGTTGTGTGTGTGTGTGTGTGTGTTATATATATTATATATAATTATTATAATTATATATATATATATATATTATATATATATACGTATATTAATACTATATGGGATGCATGTATTTTTAAAATGCACCTTTTTTTTACCCTCTTTTCTGATGAAATACATGAAAATTTTTTGTCTAAAATTCAGTGATCAGTTTGTCTAAATGACTGATTAATTCTTTCTTTTTATGATATCAGGCTCTTCAACGGAACATTTCGATATGCTACCTTGTAATTGCATGACGTTCGAACGTTCACACCATAAACTACAGGGACACCCTTTCTCTACCCCCTAATCTCTATTATTTTTTTCCTCTCTCTCTGTCTTTCTTTCTCACACACACACCACTACACACACCCCACTACACAGATATTATAATATATAATATATATATAAAATTAATATTATATATTATATATAATATATAAAAATTATATATATATATATATATTATATGTATTGTATATATATATATATTAATTAATTTTGTATATTATATTTATAAATATAAAATTATATATATTATATATTATATTTTGTGGTGTGTGTGTGTGTGGTGTGTGTGTGTGTGTGTGTAAATATAAACCCTCCTTTCAGTTACTTACAAACTGTTAAAAAAAGTCCCCCAACTCCATCTCTGAAGTCGGACTCAAACCAAACCTAGAGAACGGCAGCTTCCGCATGGGTTCTCACAACAGACCACATCCACACGACCCAAAAAAAGAAAAAAATAAACGAAAATAGGGAAAGCTTTGACTTTGTACAATACCGCAGTCTGAATTATTCGATGACAGGTCTAGAGGAGTATATCATAAAAAATTAAAAAAATATACGAAAAATGGGGGCAGCAACCATCAACTCCCACTGAAAAAGATAAATACGAAATTAAAAAGGTGTTCGGCAGGGTGATACCATCTCCCAAAAATGTTTTCAGCTTGTTTTGAGAAAAATTCAGAAAACTAGAAGGAACTGAAGGGTATCAAATAGGGGACGAAAGCTAAAAATCTAAGATTTTCAGACGAAGGGGTTTTCCAGTGAATCTGAATGAAAGCAGCAACTAATAAATGATCTAAAAAAAAAGTCGAAAATCGGGCTTAGGGTAAAAAAAAAGACTAGGTCATGTTCAACGTAGAGTTTAATGCAACAGATACATTTCAAGGCAAGCGCTAGAGGTAGTGTACAAATTTATTTAAAACCCCAGAATAACTGGTACGACAAACACATCTACGAAGAGCAAATTAAACGACGCATCGTCTAGGCTGGAGCCCTTCGGGAGACACGTCATACTAAAAGCGCCCTTTTGTTTAAAAGAAAAATATTTTAAACCAAAACGTCCTCCCACCTAAGGTGAGAAACAGGTTTTCAAACCCAAATTTCAAGAGGAAACTAAAGGTGCCCAGCTTGATGCTGAAATTAACCCAAGAGATCGGGTGAGGGCGACGTGATCAGGAAAGAAAAAGTGGAGAATACCTCTGACTCAAAAAAAAAAAATGACAAATTGGGAGGGGCATTCTGTCGGAGACATGGCAACAGATGGACAAAAAAATAAAGACTGGGTAAGATAAAACCAAAAAGGGCCAAGGGGAAAACAATCTAATTGTGAGAAAAACGAAAAATGAAACAAAAAGAAAAAAAGACAAAGTTTGAAAAGATTCAAGGCCTATGCCCCGCAGTGGATTATTCGGCTGATGAGATGATGAATATATTATTATGTATGTATGTATGTTACACACACACACACACCACCACACGCACACCACACACACACACACCACACAACACACACACACACACACACACACAACAACACACCACACACACGCCCGCCGCCGCCGCACACGCACGCACGCACGCACCACGCGCACACACACACACACACACCACACCACACCACATAAAATAATTATAATATATATATAATTTTATATATATTATATATATATATATGGTATATATTTTATATAATATATATATATATAATATTATATATGTTTGTGTGTGTGTTTGGGGGGTGTGGTGTGGTTGTGTGTGTGTGTGTGTGTGTGTGTGTGTGTATATTTGTTTTGATTTTTTATTGTAATATATCTTATATATAAAAATTTATTAATATATTTTATTATAATTATTTTGCTATATTACCCACACACACACACACACACACACACACCCACCACCACACACACACCACCAAAACAACACACACCACACACACACCCCACACAACACAACACACCACACACCCCCACATATATAATATATATAATATATAATATTATATATATATATTTTAAAATATTCTTTTTTAACGGTAGGGTTTTGTCTGGCCGGTATCACACATATACTTAAATTTTATTTTTTTGTTTTATCTCTTTGGGGTACTGGTAGGCCCTTCCTTCCCCGGAGGTCCGTGTTACCTTTTTTTTTTTTTTTTGTAATCATTTTCCTATTTATCCGGGTTTGGGACCACCTGACTTGGGGGTGGCTTGGGCCACCCCGTGGCTAGGGAGGCATTTGAGGTGAATTTCCCTTCCCAAGGGAACAAAGCGCTGGCCGGTGACTCGATCCCCTTTAACTCAGATTTTCCTCGTGACATCCCACGCTCTAACCCTTCGCCACCGCGGCCTTTACGATCATGGATTCCATGATTTTTTTTTTGGCAAATTTTGAGCGTGGGGTTTTCATTGCCTTTCCCCCCGGTGCTT
The DNA here is from genome assembly GCF_015228065.2 of Penaeus monodon. Classification (NCBI taxonomy): domain Eukaryota; kingdom Metazoa; phylum Arthropoda; class Malacostraca; order Decapoda; family Penaeidae; genus Penaeus; species Penaeus monodon. The sequence continues at coordinate 5,454 of NW_023651586.1, forward strand.
TTATCGAGTCACCATCTTATTTCCCCGGCACTGACCTGGGTTGGCTTGGGCCCCCCCCCATGGCCTTAAAAAAGGGGGTGGGCAAAATTTTGAGGGGGTTGGGGGAAGTTCCTTGGGGCCCCC
>NW_023651587.1:2500-5575 GCF_015228065.2 Penaeus monodon
TGATTTAATATCTTTTTTTTCGCAGCTGAGAATCGGTTGTCAGCCGAAACAGACCAATAATTCTGAAATCATTATGTCCCTTGTTGCAAAACATTGCAATAATTTGAGCATGTATAATAATCAAAAATTGAAATGACAATCCTGACTTTCTGCAATAATCATCGTGTGAAACCAGTCGCTGTGAAATGCCATTCATTTTGAAAGTGCAATATGATAATCATTTGCATAAAAAAGGGAAGATAGCCAATAAAAGACGTGATGATTTGTTACATAAAGGAAGATGCTGAGGAACATCACTATGCTAAAAGGGAATTTAAAAGATAAGTAAATTCATAATCAACTTATATATATTTATGTGTGTGTGTGTGTGTGTGTGTGTGTGTGTGTGTGTGTGTGTGTTGTGTGTGTGTGTGTGTGTGTGTGTGTGTGTGTGTGTGTAATATATGTTGGTATTTTCTTTATTGAGGGATAATATAAGAGGCAAATGAATAAAGAAAAAAAAGGCGCAGGAAAGGAATCAAACAGGAATCAGGAAACAGGAAAAAGAACAACAACAACAACAACAACAACAAAAAAGAAGAAGAAGAAGGAGAAAGAGGAAAAATAAAAAAGCAAGAAAAAAAAATTACAAAGACTCCCCTTCCCCCCCTAAAAAAAAATGACCGGCAAACAAAATAGAAAACGGGACACGAAACTCGAATAACTAAAAGGAAAAGAACTATCGAAGGAAGCAAACGACCACAAAAAAGAGAGAGAGAAAAGAAAAAGAAGTAGAAAAACGTAAACAGTATCAAAGAGGGTCAGAATCTCTTTCAAAACGCGGAAATCATAGAAATGTGACCTCGCTTTGGTCTGCTGAAAGTGTTGTATAAAAGTTTTTTTGTTTTGTTTTTTATTCTTTATTTGTGTCCCTGGACTGCTTTCTTTATTCTTCTCTATTTTTCTTTCCATTTTTTCTACCTCTAATGTTTCTTTTTTTCTTTCTTTCTTTTTGTAGCCTAGTTAGAGTTAAGTGCTTGCATGCCTTCTCGCTTGCAGCTGCCACCGCTGGCTAGCCTAGTGCGAAAAAGTGCATAAGCCTCCCCTGCCAGTTCACAGCCTCTCCGTCATCGAGACTTCAGCAGTGCCTCCTCGTAGCCACCCATGGAAACTGGGCACCTTGCAGTCCCAGGCTAAACTAGATAATCCCGGAGCAGCAGGAGGCCCCAGAGGTATGGAGTCATGGACCACCGGTGTGTGGATACACCCTGGCTCCGTACTAACTCCTGCCCCTTAGCCATCCTGGGGTTAATGGGCGGCTCGGGGGAGATGGTTGCCAGCCCTCCTCCCCCCAGATAACTCACCGGCAACAACTAAAATAAATGGATATGCTGGGGGGAGGGGTGCTGTTCCCCCGCCCAGCAAGCGAGGCAGGCTGTGGGTCCCGTTTGGAGGACAAATGTTGGGGCGCAGGATGGGAACGAGAGTTTCTTGTCCCACTTGCGTCCCTGCAGGCGCCAACCCACCATGAGACCTGTGGGGCAAAGGGCAACCCACGGGCCGATCGCCTCTGTTTGGGGCAGCGTCGACTGGAGTGGCAGAGGTGGCTTCCACCCAGAAGCGACTGCTATTAGGATAGGCACTTGGAACATCCGGTTCTTGTAGCAGGATGAGCGGTTACCTCTGCTGTTGAGGGAATTGGAGCGGTTGGGAGTTGAGGTGGCTGCCCTCTCAGAGGTGAGAAGACCTGACAGCAGCAATGGGTGGGTATACCCAACTACTAGTCTGGCCACAGCGATAGTCATCACCTCCAAGAAGTAGCCATAGCCATCTCCAGCCGACTTCAACCCCCGGTAGTTGAGATAACATAAGTTGATGAGCGTATTATGGCACTGAGACTCATGAGTTTGGTCTTGGATTGCTTGCAGCCTACCCCAACCTCAAGAAGGCATTTGACTCCGTGCATTGAGAATCCCTATGGGAGATTCTGAGACTTATTGGCCTAATAGCAAGCCCATATACAGGTACTGAAAGTGCTGTAAAGTATGGTGGGGGCCTGTCGAACTTCTTTCCTGTTAATTCAGGGGTGAGGCAAGGCTGTGTCCTTGCCCCAACGCTTTTCAAAACCTGCATGGACCGGATAATGTGCAGAGCTATTACCCAAAGTTAGTGTGGAGCAACACTGGGCGATATCAAGATCTCAGACCTTGACTTTGCCGATGATGTTGCTATCCCATCTGAGTCCCTGGAGTCACTAGTGGCTCTTGATGCATTTAGCAATGAGGTGAAGCCCTTAGGCCTAGAGGTCTCCCGGACCAAGACCAAGATTCAGGACTTTGGGGGCTTGTTAGGTGAACCCATTCAGTCAATCCATGCTTGCAGTGAGGACAATGAAGTCACAGAGAGCTTTGCATATCTTGGTAGCATAGTCCATAATTCTGGGATGTCAGACCAAGAAGTCAGTAGACAGATTGGTCTGGCAGAAGGAGCCATGAACTCGATCAAAAAGAGCATTTGGAGATGTTGGTATCTATGCAGAAGGACCAAGCTACGTGTTTTCAAGGCCTCGATACTTCCAGTTTTGCTCTTTGGAAGCGAAACCTTGACACTATCTAGTGCCTTGGAATCTCGTCTTGATACCTTTACTCTCTTTGCCAGAACATGGGGTTCAGTTGGCAGGACCCATGTGTCCAACCGACAGCAGCACTTAGGCTATATGAGCACCTAGCTCGTTTCTCTGTGGATGACCCTGCCCATCAGTTTGTCTCTTTGCGAAACATTCCTGGGTAGAGGAGGCGCTTGGGCAGCTCGACGAGACCTGTCGCGAGGAATTAGAGATGGGCCGAGGGCCTGCCTGGAGACTTGCCATAAGGGACCCTCGTGGCTGGAAGTGAAGGGTGGATGCGGCCATGCGCCCCCGTCGGCGTTAGCCCCTTGATGATGATGATAATGGTGATGATAAGGATAATATAATAATAATATAATAATAATAATAATGATAATAATAATGATATACATAAATAAATAATAATAATGATAAATTCAATAATGATAATAACATAATAAATAATACATATAATAATAAATGATAATAAT
>NW_023651589.1:0-12500 GCF_015228065.2 Penaeus monodon
CCTTAATAGCTTAATTAATGTTCATACAAGTGACTTGGACATATACGGTCCATCTAGCTCATATCCCAGCTTCCTGTAGTAATTCCTGGTTCCAACACCTGCAAAAGGATAACACGTGTTCTAGAGTAGTTCTAATGTTAGTGTTTACTACATTTTCATTCTCTAAATATAACACACACATTATCTCTAATATAACTACGAAATGTCATCTTTACAAGACTATCGACTTTACTGAGAAAACAACTCACCTGAAATGACAGATATTTTGTTGGATCCATGTTCTTCCTTGGCAATTCTCTCCGCTTCTTCCATTAGCAACATGCCAAAGCCTTGGTGCTGGAACTTTGTTGGTCTCTTGCACTCACAGGCACCACCGAGCCATACACGTGCAACTCACGGACGATAGACACTCCTCCTACCAACTCGGACTATGGAGTGATGACATATTATTCTCTTACAATTATGCTTCTAGATTTGTATACATTCTTAAGAAGCTCAATGCAGAATAATGCGCATAATGAAAACAATTTTCTGCATCACAACAAAGTCAAATTATACTAAGTCTTCACATTTTGCAAATATGACGGTTTCAATCATAAGAAATATTTTTACTAGATGCATATCTTGCAAATCCAGTGAGTTAGTAGAAACAACACCTTCTACATTCTATAGTCTCTACTAGAAGTATGTCAATTCAACAAAGATACTCACCGGAAGGTCTGGTCTGAACATTTTCTGAGACGAAGAAGACCAACTAGAATATCCTGATCTGGGTCTTCGTATGAGAGGAACGTTTCCCACCCACCATTGGCAGTGTAGTCACGGCGAATTAACTCAACCTGTTGCGTCAAAGAAAAAAAGATTAGACAAAAACTAAATACATTATTAAAAGTTAGTAATGAGGTACAAATTAAATTAACAAATAAATGGTTAAATATTTGACAAAAAAACAAAAACAAAAAAAACAAATGGATCTTCTGCTGTACATACCTCATATGGCCTAACTTTATGATGAATTTCTTGAATGCCGACTTCGCGTGTTCGAACATCCCTACACTGAGTACCAAGATCCTTCATTCTGGCTAAAGCCAACTCACGGAGATTTCCATGTTCCACTCCAGAACTATTAAAGTGAATGAAAAGAAAAGTACTGAACAATAGGTATTTGTGTGTCCTATAATATATAGCCTATATTATGTGAATAGTTTATGCCACATTATCTAATGGTCTTGTTTGATATTCATGACAAAAGGATGACGATTATTTTCTATCATAAGTACCGTACTTCAGGCTGTTTAAGTACTCAGAGTAATCTGCTGAAAATTTTTTATTCTGAACACATTCTTTACATTAACCCCTCCTATACTAAATTAATGTTTGATATATATGCATATACCACCTGGAAACATCTATGCCTTACTGCATCTAAGACTGTTCTGTGTATGTACCCCTTTTAAGCATATTGCCGTTGATATCAAGTGTTTCAAGAAATGTTACACTTGAAAACATAAAATTTTTCTGTATCATTACTTTCTTATCCTGACGATAAAGTTGGAAAAATCTTATTAACATTTTCGTCAATAATTTCCCCTTTTAAAGTACGCATAAATGAATCACAGTACTCAGTACTCAGTAAGGGTGGAAGAATACTCATTAAGGCTGGTTTTGAGCACCTCATAATGGCATTTAGTCAAGAAAGACTGTGAGGAAATTGAAATGATAAAATCAAGTCTTGACCTTCCACTATCACTATCATATAAATGTTGTTTTTTTATGACACAGCCATCACACAGGTTGTCTACATCCAAGATTTTTCATTTGGCACCCCTGTCCAAATGTGACAAGTTCCTCCTCACAATATAGCAAGTTATTTTAGAATATTACTTGTAGAAGGGAGAGGGGGGGCATACACATGCGAGATGTATATACATGTATTCCAATCCCAAGTAAGAGAGCCATTCTTGGTATGAAACAACTCATATGCTACCCAGAGGCAATGACTTAAGAAAACAAATAATGAGGGGGGGACAAAAGATGAACAATGAAGAAAAGATAATTCAGTCAGTCATTCAACTGATCTTCCCATACACCAACCTGACAAGAGGCATGGGAATATCTCGCTGAACTCTGTAGATCCTGACCCACGGGGGAACCAAAGAGAGGATTGTGGCAACCAGATCCACAAGGGTGTTGGGGGGGTAGCTCTTGTACCTCCCTGTCTTCCACAACTCGTACAAGCCTGTTCCTCGGATCACCAGTGTAGGGTAGATCTTCAGACCGTCTGCACGGAAAGCTGGATTCTCAAAGAATTCCTGAAATGTAGATATTAGTATATAATGTTTGTGTCTGTCTGCTCTAATTTGTGTTCAGACTTGTAGGATTACAAAATGCAATATTTTCTGGAAGGAAACTTAAATGCAGGATGGCAGTTTTAGTAAGTTTTATGTATATATGTATATATCTACATATAAATGGATAGATTGGTAGACATTGATACAGATAAAATACTATATACAAATATACTGAGATATAGATATAGATATTTATATGTAAACCTGATTCAGCTATATATATTGTCAAATTATGTTATAGAATTAGCCTTTAATACTCACAATAAATTGTTCTACATCTCTCTCATAGTCCACATTGGGCAAATCTGGCATCATATGTGACACAACCTTAAATCCAGCATCCTTGGAATATTGAAAACTCTCACTAACAGCTCTCACAGTGTGACCCCTGGAAAAAATGCATTAAAGTGTATCCTCTCAGCCTAAAACATTATCCACATATAAGACAAGAGAGAATTTCTGCAAGAGGTGATTGAAGTGGCTATTTATTTGAAAAGAACAGGCATCTCATTTGGAAGATGTATTTATCAAAAGTAAAGATCTGTAAACTATCAAACTAAAAATGTTAGAATATACAGAGACTTTATATGAATATATGTATAGACAATTTTCCTAGCACTAGAGCAGAAAAAAATACACACCATCAAACTACAGTCTTATTACATGTAGACCATATCTGAATATACAAACAATCCCCTACTAATCATGCCATTAAGTGCACAAGAAAATAACAACACAAATTTCCCTATAATATGAGATTTATACCTATTTGTATCCCTTGCAACATCTTCATAGACTGACTGGACGCCTATCTCCAATCTGGTGCAGCCATACTTGAGCATGTCTGAGAGATGTCGCTTCAGGCAGTAGTCAGGACGGGTCTCAATGGTAATGCCTGGAAAGGAAAGATTTAAGTCCATGCCAATATTACAAAATACAGGCAAAATAATTACATGTATTACAAATGGATGCCAAAGGGCATAATGAGTCCATACTAAGTCTGCCAAAGAAAATGATCCCTGCAGAGTATGATGCTATTGTATACTTAAAAAGTAGATAATATCTTGACATATTTTTTACTTCCCTTCCTAAAGCCTTTTCTAAACCAAGTCTGATGTCACAAAATTTATTATCTCAAGCGTTTAAAGTAAATACTGGTATTTTATGTAAAATTATACTTTCTACTCTTTCTTCTTTCCATCAGTGTAAAATATAAGCTTACTCTAGAGAATGAATTTACCCTTTTTTATTTCCTTTTTAAATCTCACATATCAGCACTTTGAAGCTATCAAACTGTATATTCCTTAACTCCTATGATCCTAATGACATGACCATCACGTCATGAAAAATTTTGGTTTAAAGGCTGGGTGACTTGAACATGTTGTCATGGGAGCAACTGGCTGTGGGCCGGGGAGACAGGAGAGACTCGCCATGAGTGCACAAACCTCTTGGAGGGTTATTAGACTCATTTGGCGTTTAGTAAGGGGCTTTAGCATTATTTACATTGACAAACAAGTGTGGAATGTGGTGTCCATGAGCCATGACTGGAGGAGTGCCAGCTCCAGGGAGGCCAACATTTCCATGCTCAACATCCTATTTCTAGCCAGCATAACCAGCAGTGCAAGTTGTATTACAGAAAGAAAGAGAGAAAGAAAGAAAGAAAGAAAGAAAGAAAAAATTATTCTGCTTCCACTAAGTTATGGACTACCTCAAGAAATGATATGGAATCTGTGCAAGGAAAATAGTATATTACCATCTGGAAAAAACAAATCAAATGACAAATATGGACATTGGAAAATGGCAAAAAAAAATAAAAATGCTTGTGCATAAAAAGATAAAAAACATTGCAATGGGGAGACAGAGAGTCTTATCACCGTACACGAGTGTTTGTGTGCGCACTACCTACAAGCCATACTCCCATCAGAGCAACTGCTTAATCCTCCACATAAAGACTAACCAATGATCTTTTCCCGGTCAAAAGGCTAGACAATGCACTTGAAGTCTAAACAAATTTAAATAAAAATTACTCAATGCCTCTCTACTATCATGACAAAGAAATATATATAACTAAAATCTCTGAACTCGATTAGGCCCACAGAAACTCACTCAATCAACCTACCAATACACTTTGTGTTGCTCCTTTCCGAGTACATTACAGCTTCATCGACACTGGTAGACGAGTGTCCCGAAAGAGCATCGTGGAGATTCCGAATGAAATAATCTCTGTAGTCTTCTGGGAGGGCCATGAATGTGCCACCCATCACAATGAACTCAACCTTATCCACATTATGGCCAAGCTGCCTCAACTGAAAAAGAGTGAATAATTTAGCTTAGTGATAAAAGCGATAATGTTAAAGGGTCTTGAACCGAGTTCTTTTCCTGCAGTTATTGTGTGGCAGTGTATTCTTGTAGCATTTTGGTAGTTTTCACAGGCTGTAATGTATCATCACTTCACCATCAAAACCTTAATGACTTTAGTAGACTAAATAATATTTTAAAAATATTCAATGACATAACTCATAGTGAACTTGTAAACTATCAGTTTATTTGCCAAACCCACAACAGAGAAAGTATTAAATGGATTGGATTTGTGAAACATATATATATAAATCTTTTAAAATAAGTGACATGATAAAGGAGCTCATTTTATTATGAAGAGTAAAGACAAGTTTCTCATATACTGAAAGCCATGACATCTTAAACCTTAGTCTTCTACAAATAAAAAGAGATTGAGAGAAAGAAAAAGAGAAAGAGGCCATCAGATTAACAAAATAATGTAGTAGCTAATTCCTTAATAAATAAATAAACAAATGATTAAATTTTACCTGCTCTACACGATGTCTTGTTTGAAGGTATGGGTTATATCTAGCCCTAATAGCTCGCATTGATGTGGGTTCATAGCCTGTGTAGCTCTGTGTTGAGTACTCGAAGTCAGAGTCTGGACCACCAGGACAGTATACACATATGTTGCCAGTCATGTTAATGTGTGGACAGCGATGGGGTTTGCACATGACAGCAACCACTGCAATCTAATATAAAAACCATATCATTAAAGTTCATAAATACTTTTTCAAGCAGCAATAATTATTATTATTATATAAAACAGATTACAGTTTAAAGGTTCAGTAGTCTGCATATCTAATACTAAGTTTATTGAATCTAAAAAATGAAGTTACTGATCTCTTCAAAATTTAACAAGAAGAAAGGAACATTAAGAATAACTACAAAATTGAAAATAGGAAGTTTATTTCTAATATAGAACTACATTCTAACATTATTCCTTCACAGCACACACATCAAATGCTTAAAATACAAAGTAGATTTTCATCTGCAGCAGAAAACTTACCCCGGAAGCTGTTCGGACAGGCTTTGCTCGCAGCTTAGGAAGGAGGACTTTCTTGTGTTCTTGTGGCACTGCTGCAATAATGTCCACCAGCCGGGGCGATGAGGAGAGTCCATATTTTGACGATATTCGTGTCTTCAGCTTATTCAGATTCACATCACGCCCTTCTTTCTGTGCCTTGATGAGCTCCTGCACAATCTCTCCCACTGTGAGCATACGCAGCTCCTCCTTAGAGAGTGTAGGACCTAGAATCAATAAAAAGCATGATTAACCCCATGCCGACAGGTAACAGTAATATACTCTGGGGATTTGAGACAACAGCCAGACACTGGGTGCAGGAGTCCACTACATGTAGCGGAACTTTCTACTCCACGTGCTCTGGTGTGTTCCATCACGTGTACAGCCGTACCCCACAGATCATGCAGTATGTTATGACGCCCGTACACATGACCCACCGGGAACATGTTAAGTGATACAAATGTCATTCTCCAGGCTATTGAATGGTCAGATACATGTGTAAAACTCAACAGCCTATAGACAAAATGGCTATGTACAGAGGTCCAATGTATCAGGTACCTGTTCCACTCAGTCTTTATAAGGTATGCAAATGCCCAAGGGTGCCCTACCATAAATTACTCTGCAATACTTGCTACAGATTGTTAGTTATGTCTCTTACAAGTGCATATATACAAGAATAGTATACATTTTATTCAATAATGTTTTGGAACATTGTGAAAATTTGACCTTTCCTAAATGTTATAGCATGGACTTTATAGGGCAGACAGGGGATTGGGAGATGGGATATACTTGCAGAGCCACCTGGAATTTGCATATCTGTTATAATGATCATAATATATCATCTTCACTGGGGTTCAACTTTCTTATCCCACCAAATATTTTCAGTGTACTTTTTGCTCTCTGCAACTAACACTAAAGGTGGTCAGCAATAATTAAACCTACAAAAAGTGGCCAGTACAAACTATATGCTGTTCATTTTCAGTGTCAATGATGCAGTCCTTTTAGTAAAAATTAATCAAATACCAATGATTTGTTTATTGGTTATTCCTATAGACTATCTAATTATCATACATTAAAAGAGTTGCAACAAATGATGTGTGGAGATTAAATCCAGGGAAATAGGGTCCCTGGGTTAGGAAGAATTATGGTTCATGCAGTGGTATTTGTGGATTTCCTGGAGTGGTTGGAGTAATAGGGAATTCATTTCCTAGACAATTAACAATACTAATATTCGTTACCAAGACAATGTACCCTCCGGAGACTAAGTCCCAAAACCAGGGTATCATGCAAACCCAAAATCCTAACCAAACCTTTCCTACCTTCTATTTTTTCTTAGACAGGGGGCAAATCCTCCTGTACCCCTTTTATTAACACTTCATGCCAATTCACAGAAGACATGACATTAAGAACTCTAGCTGTGTGAGGGTGTTGTGGACTTAGTCTCTGAGTGGTAATATGCAGCAGATGTTTTTGTTATATCGCTGTAAATACGAGGCTGGTGCACCTGTACCTGTGTTGTTTATTACTCTATTTCTTAAGCTCTATAAGATGGCAGTGTCCATTTCCCTCAATCTCTAAAAAACTAAAACAGTATAATGTTTATTCCACTGGTAATTAACCCTTTGCCGACAGGTGGCACGTACGCACATGCCATGGCATGGCGGGACTATCTGCCTGGGGCATGTACATACATGCCATGGTATATGTATGGACATGCCATGAATTTTTTTTTTTACAATCATGGCAAAAGATTATTTTTCTGCCACTGAAAGTGTGATTAAGTCGTTTTTAACACTTTCTCATTTTTGCTAAGCAACAACAACAACAACAACAACAACAAAAAACAAAAAAAAAAGACGATTTCAACTCCATGATGCCACACACTGCTTATTTAATTCACACTATAGACTGAATAATGATCAACTATGGAGTCTATATAACAACAAAAATATTCTTCAGTTCAATTTATCAGGAAATATGGCAAGTAGAGACTTTAGAAAATAATGAAAACTGAAAATACAACATATGCTAGTAGTATTACGAAGAAACGGCATGGGATGCTGGTATTTGGCATGAGTGGTCACGCATGCTAGGGCGACGATATAGGCCCCCGGCAGTGAGGCCCGGGCCACTATGAATACTACCCATCAGGAAAGGGTTAACAAGTGAAACATGAAATAGTAATTGCATGGATGAATAGCAATGTGAACAAAAAAATGACTATGTTTATGATAGTGTCATCAGATTTTCCTGTATATTTTTATTACAGTATAATGTGCTGCCCAATATTCTAATTATCATTTTATTCATTAAGGTCAAACTTCACCTTATAAATACACTGTGCCAAACTGTACCTAAAATCTCACTCACAGGCAATCACACACACACGCATGCACGCACACACACAGACACACAAGACACATACAGACACACACACAAATGCAATCACACACACACAGACACATACAGACACACACACACATAAACACACACACATGCACATAAAACACACACACACATAAACACACACACACCCATAAACACACACACACACACACACACACACACACACATAAACACACACACACACACACACACACACACACACACACACACACACACACACACACACACACACACAATTTATTTCAGTGGGTCTATACTGACTAACGTCCCTTACATTGGAGAGAACTTATCGAACTTACTGACCTTCCTGGCAATCTTTCGTCCAATGAGGATCCAAAACAAATGATTTTGCCCTAAAACATATGTACAAAAAAAAGGCCTACAAAAAATATCTGGAATCACTTAAACGACCATCTAATTTCAACAACCAACGGATATCAAGCCAACGAAGACACCAACAGCATGAATGAGAACACACACAAAAAAATAAAGAAATGAGAGGGAAATACGGCTTATTTTCGATTTTTGAGAAGAAATTCGCGGACCTTTTTTGCGATTCTGTCCCATCTTGGCGAAGGTTCAGACGAGACTCTCGTTGTAGTGAAGGAGATAATTCCGGCTCGTGTAATGGAGATTTATGCACTATTTTCTTTCTAAAAAGGTTGTAGGTCTTTCTATGCATGGAATTTGTTGTAATGTCTTATCTGGATTACTAATGCTTAAGGATGGTTTTGTGATTTGGGAGGTTTAGGTAAAATAAGAACGTTTAGGCAGCCTGTATCTACTCGTTAAACAACATTGTGTAATGTTTTCCTTTTAAATGCAAAATGATAATGTGGCAAGATATTGCCATTATAGCCTTTCTTCAAAACAGAAAATTTATATATATATATATATATATATATATATATATATATATATTTATATACATACATACATACATATATAGATAGATAGATAGATAGATAGGTAGGTAGATAGATGTGTGTGTGTGTGTGTGTGTGTGTGTGTGTGTGTGTGTGTGTGTGGTGTGTGTGTGTGTGTGTGTGTGTGTGTGTGTGTGTGTGTGTGTGTGTGTGTGTGTGTGTGTGTGTGTGTGTGTGTGTGTGTGTGTCTCTATAGTACATTCCAGATATTATATATAAAAAAAAAAATGGATCTACCCTTTGCTTACCCCACGGTATTAAAACTTCGTGGTTAATATCTATATTTTGTTTATACATACATACATATATATATATATATATATATATATATATATATATATATATATATATCATATCATCAAGGGGCTAACGCCGACGGGGGCGCATGGCCGCATCCACCCTTCGCTTCCAGCCACGAGGATCCCTCGGGGCGAGTCTCAGGCAGGCACACGGCCCATCTCTAGTTCCTCGCGACGGTCTCGTCGAGCTGCCCAAGCCATGATCTCCTAGGACGTCCCACAGGCCTCCTCCACCCAGGGTTGTCTCGCAGAGAGACAACCTGATGGGCAGGGTCGTCCATAGGGAGGCGAGCTAGGTGGCCATATAGCCTGAGTTGGCGATCCCGGATTATGCAAGTAACAGGTCCCATGCCAGTCTCACGGTGTAACCGCCGGTTGGACACGTGGTCCTGCCAACGGGTACCCCATGATCCGGCGAAGGGACTTGTTACAAAAGGCATCAAGGCGAGACTCCAAAGGGCACTGGATAGCTCCGGGTTTTTCGCTTCCATAGAGCAAAACTGGAAGTATCAAGGCCTTGAAGACACGAGCTTGGTCCTTCTGCATAGGTACCGACATCTCCAAACGCTCTTTTGATCGAGTTCAGGGCTCCTGTTGCCAACCAATCCGTTCTACTGACTTCCTGGTCTGACAACCAGAGATATGGACTACGCTACCAAGGTATGTAAAACTTCTGTGACTTCAACGTCCTCGCCGCAAGCATGGATTGACTGAACGGGTTCCCCTAACAGGCCCCCAAAGTCTGAATCTTGGTCTTGGTCCGGAGACCTCTAGGCCTAGGGGCTTCGCCTCATTGCTAAATGCATCAAGAGCCGCCACAAGTGACTCCAAGGACTCAGATAGGATGGCAACATCGTCGGCAAAGTCAAGGTCCGAGACTTAATATTGCCTAGTGTTGCTCCGCACTGACTTTGGTAGTAGCTCTGCCCTTTATCCAGTCCATACAAGTGTTGAAAAGGGGTGGGTGCAAGGACCAGCCTTGCCTCACCCTGTTTAACAGGGAAGAAGTTCGACATACCCCACCACACTTACAGCACTTTCAGTACCAGTATAGAGGCTTGCTATCAGGCCAAAAATTTCTGTCGGAATTCCCCTGAGCCTCAGGATCTCCCATAGCGATTCCCGATGCACCCAGTCAAACGCCTTCTTGAGGTCGATGTAGGCTGCAAGCAACCCACGACCAAAATCACGACGGCGTTCCACAATTACTCGTAGCGCTAGTATGCGGTCTATTGTGGACTTGCCAGGAGTAAATCCAGACTGCTCCGGTCTCGGGTTTGCCTCAGTAGGTGGTTGCGGATCCGTTTCAGAAGAATGTGATGAGAACCTTGCCTGGTATCCCTGAGCAGTGTAATCCCACGGTAGTTGCTACAGCCCCATCGATCCCCTTTCCCCTTCCAGAGAGGGATGACCACGCCCCTCAGCAGGTCAGGGGGAATGGTACCAGACTGCCAAATGGCAGTCAGGACTGTATGCAGGCCCTGAGTCATAGGTTCACCCCCAGCCTTTAGCAATTCAGCATGGATATCACATATGCCTGCAGCTTTCCCACTCTTCAGCTTGGAAATCGCCAGCCTAACCTCTGTTAGGGTAGGAGGTTTTCCTCGCTGATGGGTGGGTCCGGAAACAGGCACTGAGAAAATCGCTTGCATCCAAGCTAACTGTTGGAGGGTCCACCTGGTACAACTGTTCAAAATACTCAGCCCAACGTTCACGAACCCCTGAGATGATCCGTCCATCCGCTGATCCGGACTGCAGTCATCTGTGAGGAGGGCTTAGGTTCAGTTTCTCAGGGCTTGGTAGGCAGGGGGAAGTCATTTACCAAGAAATGGCCTTCGACCTCCTCAGCAAGATTCCTGATGAACTGTTCCTTGTCCCTTCCAGCAGGTCCGAGCCCTACGCAAGATTGATTCCCATTCAGCCGAGCCTTGCGGACACGCTTCATGGCCTCTAATGTCTCCAGGGAGATGGTATTCTGCCTTGTCCTTGGGCATACCCAATGGACTCCTGAGCTTCTTCGGTGTTACGCGCTTGAAGGACTCCCACAGAGCAACTGGATCCGTCAGGGTTGTGGTTTCTGAGAATCGGTCAAGACTGCCGTGGCGAACCCACGGGCACACTCCCCCCCTTAGTCTGTCCAAGTGAAACACCTTAGGGTGGCCACGGAGGGACGGGAGTTTTGAAGTGGACCCGCAGGGTAGCCACAAGCAGCCTATGGTCGGTGCACAGAACTCAGCACTCCGGTAAAACCCTGCAGTTCTGGAGGATAATCCATAGCGTGCTGACAAGAATGTGGTCGATATACTTGGCCACATTACCCGTATCGCTGTACCAAGTTTCCCGAGATGCGAGTTGGAGCGCTGGTACCAGGAGCCAGAGATCCACACTATCCGGGACCTAGCAAAGTCCCGGCAGAAGGAGGCTATTCTCGCTGCTGGGATCAGCTCCCGAGGCATGGGGGCCGACAGACATCTCGTAGCCAGCTCGGTCACAGCCGGATACCGCATTGAAGTCGCCCAGAACAAAGCAAATGTCTCGCCGGGGGCACATCGTCTGCCACAGATGCGAGTTTTGGGGTAGAACGTCTCTTTCACATCGGTTTTATGTACATCGGTAGGAGCGTATACAACAATAAGAGACAAGAAGCCAAAAACATGCTTCAGTCTCAATGCCCCTGATACACTCATCAACCGGTGTCACCTCGATACCGCAGGCTGAAGTCGACTGGGGTAGGCTATGGCTACAAACCCCGGAGGTGGTGACAATCGCTGCGGCCCGACCAGTAGTAGGTGTAACCACCCCCACTGATCGTGCCGCTACCAGGTCTTCTCACCTCTGAGAGGGCAGCAACCTCAAATTCCCAGTCGCTTTTAATTCCCGCGATAGCAGAGGTAACCGCTCATCCTGCCGCAAGGACCAGATGTTCCAAGCGCTACCCCGGGAAAACACGCCCGAGGTTAAGCCTCAGGTAGTCACTCCAGGTGCACGCCACCTCTGCCGCCCCCGCCAACACAGCCCCAGATAAAGGGGGTCGGCAGGCGGTGGGACCGCCTATCCACCTGTGGAGTTCCCGAGGGCTTTCCCCCACAAGCTCATGGGGTTGGCGCCTGCCGGGGCGCAGGCGGAAACGAGCAACTCTCGTTCCAATCCTGCACCC
>NW_023651589.1:17500-32500 GCF_015228065.2 Penaeus monodon
TCACTTTGCTGAGGAGGTCGAAGGCCGATTTCTGATAAAAGTGACCTTCGGCCTGCCTCCCAAGCCGCTGAGAAAACTGAACCTAGCCACCACCTCACAGTATGCTGCCCGTCCGCGATTCAAGGATGGACGGATCATCTCATATTTCATGTTGGGGTTCGTGAACGTGGTGGGCTGAGTATTTTGAACAGTTGTGAGCCTAGGTGGATCCTCAAACAGTTAGCTTGGATGCAAGCGATGTCACAGTGTCTCTGTGGGCCGGACGCACACACCCATCACGAGGAACATCCTACCCTACACAGAGTTTAGGCTGGCGATTTCCACATCCTGAAGCGTGGGAGAAGCTGCAGCATATGTGATAACTCCCTGCTGAACTGCTAAGGCTGGGGGTGAACCTATGGCTCGGGGGCGCTGCTATACAGTCCTGGACTGCCGGATTTGGCAGTCTGGTAGGCCATTCCCCCTGACCTGCTTGAGTGGGGGGGGGGTCAGTGGTCATCCCTCTCTGGAAGGGGAAAGGGGATCGATGGGACTGGTAGCGCTTTCGCGTGGCATTACACTGTCTCAGTCGTACAGGCAAGGATTCATCCGCCACATTCTTCTGAAACGAGATTCGCGCAACCACTCTCTGAGTTGCATCGTTCAGAGACCCGGAGGGCAGTCTGGATTTACTCCTGGCAGGTCCACAATGAGTACAGTATACTAGCAGCTTTCGAGTAAGTTGTGGAACGCTCGTCGTGATGTTTGGAGATCGTGGTGTTGCTCGGGGCAGCCTACATCGACGCTCAAGAAGGCGTTTGACGCGGTGCATCGGGAATCGCTGACTATGGGAGATCCTGAGGCTCAAGAGGAGTTCCGACACAGATTATTGGTCTGAATAGCAAGCCTCTATACTGTACTAGAAAGTGCTGTAAAGTGTGGTGGGGTATGTCGAGAGCTTCTTCCCTGTTAATATCAGTGGGTGAGGGCAAGGCTGTGTCCTTTCACCCGACACTTTTCAACACTTGTATGGACTGGATCTGGGGCAGGAGCTTACTAGCCAAAGTCAGTGGGGCGCGGAGTCAACTCTAGGCAATATTAAGGTCTGGCGGACCTTGACTTTGCCGGACGATGTTGCCATCGCTAGTCTGAGTCCTTGGAGTTCCACTTGTGTCGGCTGCTTGGAATGCGTTTAGTCAATGAGGCGCAGCCCTAGGCTCTAGAGGTCTCCCTGGACCAAGTACCAAGATTCAGGACTTTGGGGGCCTGTTATGGGAACCCGTTCAGAAGTCGATCCATGCTTGTGCGGCGAGGACGTTGAATTCACAGAAGAGTTTTACATACTTGGGTTAGCGTATCGGCATATCTTCTGGGTTTTCAGACCGAGGAAGTCAGTAGACGGATTGGTCTGGCACAGGAGCCTATGAACTCGAATCAGCAAGAGCGATTTGGAGATGTCGTGTACCCTATGCAGAAGGACGCAAGGTCTGCGTGTCTTCAAGCCTTGATACTTCCAGTTTTTCTTCTAATGGAAGGCGAAACCTGGACTGCTATCTCAGTGCCTGGGGAGTCTCGCTTTGATGCCTTTTGTAACAAGTCTCCTTCATCGTGATCATGGGTAGCAGTTGGGCAGGACCACGTGTCCAACCGCCGGTTACAAAAGTGAGAACTGGCATGGTACCGTTTTTAGCGTTGCATAATCCGGGATCGGCCAACTATTATGGCCACGGCTAGCTCGCCGCCCTATGGAGCGACCTGCGCCATCCTGGTTGTCTCTCTGCGAGGATAACTGCCTGGTGGAGGAGACCTTTGGGACGTCTACGACGATCATGGCTTGGCGGCTCGACGAGACCTGTCGCGAGGACTCAGAGATGGGCCGTGTTGGGCCTGCCTGGAGCTCGCCTGCGAGGGATATACCGCGTGGCTGGAAGTCGAAGGGTGGATGCGGCCATGCACACCGGCCGTCGGCGTTAGCTGCCCTTGATGGATGATGATGATATATATAGTATAATATATATATATATATATATATATATATATATTATAATATAGTAGTATATACATATATATATTATAAATAATATATTACTTATAATAGTATATATTATATAGTATATAGTATATTATATAATATGTCCATTATATATATATATATAGTAATATAGTATAATATGATATATATATATATATATATATATATATCATATATACGTATATATGTTTGTGTGTGTGTGTGTGTGTGGTGTGTGTGTGTAAATATTATATGTGTGTGTATATATATATACTATATTAGATATATATATGTATATGATAGTAGATCATATATATATATATATATAGTATATATATTAGTATATATAGCCATATTATATATGTGGTGGTGTGTGTGTGTGTGTGTGTGCGTGTGTGTGTGTGTGTGTGTGTGTGTGTGTGTGTGTGTGTGTGTATTTGATGTATACGTATGTATATGTACTATTAGATATATGGGCATATACTCTATA
Source organism: Penaeus monodon (assembly GCF_015228065.2). NCBI lineage: Eukaryota > Metazoa > Arthropoda > Malacostraca > Decapoda > Penaeidae > Penaeus > Penaeus monodon. The sequence continues at coordinate 19,981 of NW_023651589.1, forward strand.
TATACACTAGCATATAGTATAGCTCTATATATATATATATATATAAGTATATATTATATGATATATAGTATTATAATACACTAAATGTACACACACATATATATATTATATAGTATATATATATATATCTATCTCTATATATATCATATGATATATATATCTATCTATTTACAAATATAGTACAGCCTATAGCATATGATATATATTACATGCACTATATATGATATAATACTAATATATACTATATATATATAAGTAGGGATAATAACTATATATCTCCAGTTATATATTATATTCTATATTTATATATAATGAGTCTATATAAATATATATGTCATATATGTACATTATATATATACTATACTATATATTTATAATAATATATATGAATATATATATGATCTAGTATGTATATTATCTCATATTATATATATATGTACCTATATCTAGAGTAGTAATATATTATATTCATAATATCTATACTATATATATTACTATATATAGGTACATATATATAGTATATCATACTATATATATATAATATATATTAATATATGAGTAGTTATTATATATATATGATATAATATATCTATGTACATATGTGTGTGTGTGTGTGTGTGTGTGTGTGTGTGTGTTGTGTGTGTGCGTGTGTGTTTAAATATATATGTGTGTGTATAATATAATCTATAATACTATAGTACTATATAGTATATATATATATATATATATATATAATATGCTAAGCATAATACTATATAGTATATATATACTATATTGTGTGTGGTGTGTGTGTGTGTATTTTATGTATATCGTATGTATATGTTAATCAGGTATATATGCATATATATAATATATATACTATATATATATAATATATACTATTATATGATCATGCGTATTATATAATATACATATATACAAAAATGTAGCATATGATATTATATATATATATATAATATCTCTATATATATATATACTTATATATTTCTATATATATATATATGCATACTATACAATATATATAGATGTGTATATCTAATATATCCTATAATTAATAATATATATATTATATATCTATAATATATATAGTATAAGAGGTATGTCTATATATAGTATACATATATATATTATATCTAGTAAGTCATATATTCTACTATATATATATATATATATCTTGATAGATATATATCTATATATACAGTATATTATATATATAGTATATTAGTATACTATATATCTATTATATATTATCTATATAATATATAGTAGTTATTATATATATATATATATATATATATGTACATAGTTTATATTTGCCCATATATATATATGATATAGTATATATATATACTATATTGATATATATATACTATATATATTATACTATAGTATATGATGTATTATATATATATATCTATCTATATATATTATATAATCCATATATTATATTATCCGTATATTAATATCATTATACTATATATTGTGTGTGTGTGTGTGTGTGTTGTCTGTGTGTATGTGTGTGTGTGTGTGTGTGTGTGGTGTTGTTGTGTGGGTGTGTACATATATATAGTATCTAGTATACCATCTCTCTCTTCTATACATCATATATCATAATACTATCAGTACATTATATCTCGTCAATCTCTCTCTCCATTATATAGATCTATATATAAATACGTATTATCTACTAATCTCCTCGTCTCATATTTCTAATATATATACATCTCTTATTATCCTTAGCTATCATATAGATCATATCATCATATATAATAATACTGTATCTACTATATAGCCCTATATAGATATGTGTGTGTGTGTGTGTGTGTGTGTGTGTGTGTGTGGGTGTGTGGGTGTATGTGTGTGTGTGTGTGTGTGTGTGTGGTGTGTGCTGTGTTGTGTCCATACTAATATGTGTTTATGTATCAAATATATAGCTCTATATATCATATAGATATCGTATTATATAACTATATACAATACATATATTCTCTCTAATCTACTATATTATATCTATAATATCTATCTTACTCTACTATCATATGCCAATAATACATATCTATATTTAGACTAGCAGCACACACGCACATACACCCATCACAGACACACCACACACACACACACACCACACACACACACACACACAACACATCACACACACATATATATAATATATAATATAATATAGCTATGATATGATTATATATAGTCTATATAATCATATACATATGATATAAATTATAGTCTACTCTATATATATATATATAGTATATTATAATATAAATATCGTATATAGTATTCATTATCTATCATATTCTCTAGTATATACTATCCTATTACATATGTCTAGCTACGACTATACCTGATAATATATATATACTCTCTTATACTATCTATAAAGTATATAATCATACTATATTCTTATATATATATCTATATATCTTATGCTATACCTATCATCATATACATATATCTGTATATACATATTATCTATATATCTATATAATATATATATATATAATATATATATCTATCCTATATATACCTATCTATATATATAATATATGAATATGTGTGTGTGTGTGTGTGTGTGTATATATATTATATCTATAGATATATATATCTTAGTATAATATTATTATATATAATACCATATATCATATCTAGTCTATTACATATATATATATATATATATATAGAATACATATATATATATCTATACTTATATATATATATATATATATATATATAATAGTATATTATATATATTATAATATACATATATATATATATACATATTATAGCTAGTCTATATATATGACTATATATATATATATATAGTAATTCTATACTAGATATATATATATATATATATATATATTAATATAGGTAGTGTGGTGTGTGTGTGTGTGTGTGTGTGTGTATATATATATCTATATACTATATATCTATTATATATAATACTATATATATAATATATAGTCTATATTATATACTATAACTACCTATATATATTCAGACATATATACTAATATGTATTATAATATACCTATACTATTGCTGTGAATATACAGATAACGCTATATCATATATACTATTACTATATATATTATATCATCTATATCCCTAGTCATCTATCTCTACATATCTATCATATATATATCATATCTATCTATACTATATATATATACTATATCTAATTATATATTATGGCATCTACTTCTATAATATAATATATCCTATAATCTTTTCATATATATCATTAATATATATTATATATAGTTATTATTATCTATTCGGCATATATAGATATATTATCTAATATAATATATATATATATATATTCATAATGATATATAATATAATATATATACTCTATCTATCATCATATTAATACTCTATAGAGTATATATATATATATATATATCTAATTTATATATATATATATATAATCTACTATCTCTATATAATATATAGTATATATCTAATATATCCTTACTATAATATATATGTATACATTAATTATCTATATGATCTATCTATTCTCTATGCTATATCTACTATCTCTATCTCTGCTTGTTCTATCTATCTTCTGTCTCGCTCCTTCTCTTCTCTCTCTCTCTTCACGCTCTCTTCTCGTTTTCCTCGGGAGTTGGCTCTCTCTCTCTCTCTCTCTCTCTCTCTCTCGTCGCATAGATATATTAATCTCTCCTGCCTCATAATATATATCTCTATCTATATCTACTCTGCTAACTCTTATCCTGTCTGTACGGTCTCTTCTCTCTCTCTCTCTCTCCTCGCTCTATATCCTAATCTCTCTCTCATCTCTCTATCTATATATATTATCTATATATCTCACTATCATACATCTAAGCATATGTGTGTTGTGTTGTGTGTAAGATCGGAATGATCGGACCTACCCGATATGGTAGGACTGGGCGAGCTTAGGGTGTAAGGGTACACCAGGCAATATGTCTAGACTCTTTATTTTGTATAGTAATGATGGAGTAACGGCTGCATACCCCGATGGAACAGGTGTTGCTGCGCGTGCAGGCTCGCCCGCAGGGAGTCCGGCGCTATCCATCTCCTCCAGTGGTCTAGAGAGATGGGCCATGAGATCACGTGCTTCAATATATGGCAAGCCATTGGTTGATGAAGGTAGTAGTTGCAACAATGCATAGCTCTTGTGGAAGGGGATGTACAATGCCAACATAGGAATGTCTACGTGTGGCAACGAGAGACGAATAAACAGGTAAAGGGCGAATGGACATACTTATAATGTAGGGTATGTGTGTGGGTAGAGATTATAGGCTATGTGACAATACATAAAATTATACAAGGTCATGTAGAATTATAACAACTATAAATGAGAATAACATTTGGGTATACCATATTTCAGTAACGATCACATATATATAAGCTGGTTTATTCATATCTCCTGGTTTCGGTCAAATGAATGGTCGCCCATCATAATCAAATGATTGTGAGAAACGTAAAACGCCGCAAGTACTGTATGACGCGGTGTGTAGTATCAGGATCGAGCATTGCTAGTTAGACCTCCTTATTTGTATAAGTACATGATGGAGATAGCGCGGCTGCGACCGAGGAACGAGGTGTTGCTCCTGCGCTCCCCGCAGGGAGTCTGCATGTCTCTGCCTACAATGGTCTAAAAATGGGTCCTAGATCACGTGGCTTAACATATGGCAACCATTGGATGAAGGTAGTGTTACTAACAATGCATAGCTCTTGTGGAAGGGGATAGACCATGACAACATAGTAATAGTCTAGTGTGGCAACGAGTAGACGATAAACAGGTAAAGCAATGGAGTATACTTATATGTAGGTGTGTGTGTCGGACTATGAGGCGTATGTGACAATACATAAAATTATAAGCAAGGGCATGTAGAATTAACAACATGCTAAAATAGAATAACATTGGTATACATATTTCAGTAACATCACATATATAAGCTGGGTTACATATCTCCCTGGTTTGCCAAAAGTGGATGGTCTCGCCCATCATAATCAAATATTGTGAGAAACGTAAAAACGACGCAAGTACTGTATGACGCGGTGTGTATATCAGTATCGAGATTTGCTAGTTAGACTCCTTTATTTGTATAGTAATGATGGAGTACGGCTGCGCCGAGGAACGAGGTGTTGCTCCTCGGCTCCCCGCAGGGAGTCTGCCTGTCATCTCCTACAATGGTCTAAAGATGGGCATAGATCACGTGCTTAACATATGGCAACCATTGGTGATGAAAGGTAGTGTTACAACAATGCATAGGAATGTCTAGTGTGGCAACGAGAGACGAATAAACAGGTAAAGCAATGGAAATACTTATATGTATGTGTGTGTGTGGGAATATAGGCATGTGACAATACATAAAATTATACAAGGCATGTAGAATATAACAACATATAAATAGAATAACATTGGTATACATATTTCATAAACTCACATATATAAAGCTGGGTTAAATATCTCCTGGTTTCCAATGATGGTTTTCCCCATCATAATCAAATATTGTGAGGAAACGTTTAAAAACGACGCAAGTACTGTATGGCGGTGTTGTTTATCAGTATCGAGATTTGCTATTAGACTTTCCCTTTAAATTTGTATATGTAATAGAGTACGGCTTTCGCGAGGAACGAGGTTTGCTCCTCGGCTCCCGCAGGGAGTCTGCCTGTCATCTCCTACAAATGGTCTAAAGATGGCATAGAAACACTTTTTCCTTAACATATGGAACCATTGGTGATGAAAGTTTGTGTTACAACAATGCATAGAATGTCTAGTGTGGCAACGAAAAGACGAATAAACAGGTTTAAAGCAATGAAATACTTATATGTATTGTGTGTGTTGGGAATATAGGATGTGACAATACATAAAATTATTTCAAAATTTAGAATATAACAACATTATAATAGAATAAACATTGTATACATATTTCAAATAACATCACATTTAATATAAAGCTGGGTTACAGTGTGTGTTGGGGTTTGGTTGTTGTGTGTGTTTGTGTGTGTTGTTGTGTTGTGTGTGTGTGTGTGTGTGTGTGTGTGTGTGTGTGTGGGGTGTTGTGTGTATATGTATATATAGATATTGCACATATATATTATTTTATATAATATATATATATATAATATTATTATTATATATCTATTATATTATTATATATATAATATATATATATATATATATATATATACTATATATATATACAGTATATATATTATATATATATTATTATATATATACTATATATATATATAATTTTATTATATATATATTATATATTATATATTTATATATAAATATATATATATATGTGTGGGGTGTCTTTTGTGTGTGTGTTTTGGTGTGTGTGTGTGTGGATGTATGTGGGGTGTTGTGGAATATATATAGTGTGTATATAATATAATTAATATCTTTATATATATATATATAAAATATATATATAAACTATATATATTATATATATACTTATGTATATATATATGTGGGTGTGTGGTGTGTGGTGTGTGGTGGGGGGTGGTGTGTGTGTGTGTGTGTTTGTGTGATATGTGTATGATGTATATGGAATATAGAATATTTCAAATATTATTATATATTATATATATAAAAATTATATAATATATTATAATATATATAATATATAATACATATATATATATATATATATTTTCAAAGGCCAGATTTTGGTAGTAGCGTAGATGGTATTATGGTAATCCTGACATAGTAAGACCCCTATACACCATAGAATTGGATTTTTTAATGGTTGTATGGTAGATGGTAGGAGTTGGGGAACTCCACTTTCCCATTAAAAGTACAAGGTGATGTTTACCTATGGTGTGGATAAGCCTTTGATTTTTTCAGGGCACTTAGACATTTTGTCTCGGGGACTAGGGTGATAATTGAGGCCTTGTAAAAAGAGCACCATTGTGTTTGGGGCTGGGTCAGGACGTTAGGAAGGCCAGGGCGCTGTCGTGGCACTTGTGCCACGGTTATATCAGTCGTCAACATGGACTTTCGTTAGGGTTTTTTGGGTATATTCCCAAAATTTTCCGGGTTTAAAAAAAAAGTACTGAATTCGTTGACCATACGAAGTAACGAGAAGGGTTCGCTCTTTTTTTATTCTAAAAGGGGAGAAATTGGACCGCAGGAGACAAAGGAACTCATTTGTATAAGTAAGACACTTTTAAAAGTCCCAAATTTATTTCAGTGTTATAATAACCAATTTAGATAATACAAAAATAATGAATAACAAAAAGGGAACACACGAAAAATTGGACGTTTTATTTTTATAACAAGCAGAGCCCGGGGGGAGATGGATTAAAAATCTTTTTACCCGTCCCCTGTACGCAGGAATATATTTGGGTTATATTCCACTTTTTTCCCCACCTTTACCCCGGGGGAGAGTCTGGGGGGGGTAAGAGAAGTATAACCTCAAATAGAGCACAGGAACAGTTGGGGAAAAGCTATTGGGAAAATAGTGTTTAAAAAGAAAATAAAATTTTTTTTAAGAACTTTTAGAAGAGCAGCTCGAGACGCGAAACCCCAAAGGAAGGTTATGTTCATATGTGCGTGAGTACGTGGGTCAGGAACGAGCGAGAGGAAATTTGGACGCCAGAGCATGGTAGGTCCGTGGAGGAAAGAGGAGGCTCTTTGGCTAATGAGAAAGAGGAAAGAAAAAGGGGTGTAGTGGCGCAAACGCGTGGGGGAAAGCGTGACGTCACATAAAGAGGAGCATTTATCAGTAGAAGCGGGACAGTGGAGAAAGGGCAGGGGGTCGAGCCCCGCGTAAGAGTCTATTGAATTTATTTTGCTAGGCGCATGAATGCGAACCAAAAAAAAATATTTCTTTTTGATTTTTAAACCTGAAAGAAATTTTTGATTAAATACATAAGAAATTTAATGCATGCAACTTGATTAATTTTAACTTATTTTAAAAATCTTGGTCTTAAAAATTTTTCTTGCAGGTGCAATGTTGAAAGTTTTTTTATAGGGTAAAAGTGTTAGAAGTGTTTAAAACATATCAAAACCAAAAATTCCCGACCATTCCAGGATATTTTTTCTATTTCTTTTGATTGTGGCCTCTGATTAATTTGTTTAGGTAATAATTTTGTTCCCCAAAGTGAAAGTTTTTGTGCACTCGGAAATATTAAGTAACTAAGTAGTACCTGTGTTCATGACTTGAAAAAAAAAAAAAAAACAAAAAAAACCGAAAGAGTTTTGCGACACCCTTTTTGGCTTGACTCTACTTTTGTTTTTAGTGGGAATTTGCAAGTAGGCTGCGGGGCCCGTGTGCCGGGCGAGACTTGCTTTCCAGGAAAGTGAAATCCCAAAACATAAAAAGGGATACGGACCCCTAGGACACTAAAAATTTTATGCAGTACTCCCATTTTTAAGTGCGTGCAAAGGGAAAAAAAAACCAAGGTTACGCGCGAGGGCAGGGCGAATTCCCAAGAGTCTCGGACGTGGGCAGTGACGGTAGACGAAAGGAACAGGAAATTGAAGTCTGAGGAGAGAGGGGGAACTGCTGAGAGTAGCAGCTGATCAGGAGAAGTGGCCACTTGCTTTGCCCAGTTTCCCGGGGAAGTGCCAAGGACACCCAGGGGAAAGGGTGCAGAGAAATCGCTGTGCCCTATGTTCAAGGGAAAAAAATGAACTAAGGGGCAATGGATCACCGTTTTGATGGGAAATAAAAGGCCGCATCCTGGGAGATCCCGCGAAGGAAAAAACTTTGCAGTCATTACATCCATCCACCAGGGGGGCAAGAAGATTGCCCAAATTATGACCTAAATAATCTCTTGGGGGGAGTTAAAAAAAAAGGGACTACCGCGGGGAAAACCCAAAGGTTGGCCAAGGGGTTAAAACATTCAGTATGTGAAGTCACAGACCAAACCCCAAAAACCCCCGCAAAGCTTAAATGTTTCCTCTGTGAAGAGGGGGACATATGGCATTAACTGTCCACAAAGAAAGTTTTATGTAGAAAAGATAAAAAAAAATTTTTTGGCCTTCCCGGGGGGACGGCAACGAAAAGGATAAATGTAAAAGATAAGATGGACGGGCAGGAGTTGAAAAGCCTCACTTTCCTATTTTAGCGTTTTTCTCTTCCCAATCCCTAATGACAAAGGTAAAGGGTACCAATAGTGAAAGTCTTTACTACAGTTTGGGACTCTGGGGCGACCCCAAATTTGGTTAAGTTTTCTTGTACGGGGAGCAGGGGAGGTGAAAGAGAGGGGCCACAAGGATCCAAGGAACCCCCTTCTTCGTTTGAACCACGTGAATGCCCCGTAAGTGGAATACAATGGAAAACCCGGGTGAAGGCCCTAGGGGGCCCAAATGACCTTCAAAATGGGGGGAAAAAAGGTTTTTCTCATAAATGCATATTTTCAGGACGAGATCATTAACTTTCAGGGGATTGGATGTTCTTGTTGTTCGCCCTTAAATGCACCATAAAAATTTACTACAGATTTTGATAAAGGAGTTTTGTCAAGGATCAAAACTCCTGCAGAAAGGTAAAAAAAACCAGGGGGGGAAAAAACCCGGGTTAGATCACCTCGGGTGCGAGGTTCCCCCACGAATGAGATTTGGAGGACCAAATAAGGAATCAAAGGGGAAGATTAGCAGAGGTCAAAAAATCTCAGAATTGCAGTTTTTTGTTGGAAAACTACATGTACCTCCGGGTAGGCAGCGTATTAACAGGGTGTTTAAAAGAAAGGTGGAAAAATAGAGGATGGAACCCCAATAAGGGAAGGGGAAATCCTTTACAGGGGTTTGTGTTTCTTTTCTGTTATATGAAAAGCAGGGACGGGTTTAAAAAGTCCTAGTTGTAACTGGGGGTAGAGTACCAGTATTAACCCCACCAAAAGGGAGATACCCAGGCACTTTATGGACGATGGGGGAAAATGGAATTTTTTTGGAAATCTGGGAAAGGGCCACAATGAAAAGCAAAAGTGTGGCTAAATTAGCAGAAAGCGTGGTAAGGGAAAAACCAGAAAAGGGAAAGATGACCCATTGGAACAGGCACTCCAGATCAACCCTCAACAGGTGAAAGGGGATCAGGATATTGCTCCTGAGGGTCGTTTCAAAAATTATTGAAAAATTTACGGGGATAATGGCATTATCTACAAGCCAGGGGGAAAAGATGAAAAGGGGGTTTTGCGAGACTTTCGGGCCCACCCTTTAATTAAAGGAGGAGCCCTGGGGAAAACAAACTTGATTACCACGATTGAAACCGCGTGGGGAAAAGGGTTTATTTCCACCCGGGTTTATTCCCTATGCAGTACGCCCCAGTCGGGAGAAAAGGGCCCAACCCTTTGAGGGATAAGGTCATGAAGGGTCAGTTATGGGAAGGGAATGCTCCAATTTTTTGGTAAAAAGGAAGATATTCCCAACCTAGGTTGTGTGTGGTTTTCCCGGGCTCAATCCCTAAACGACCCCCGAGTTTTCCCCCTTCCTTTAATTGGGGATAACTTGTACAATTTAGTCAAAGTAAGGGGTTTTTCCACCAGATTTGAGGAGTGGATATCACGGTGCCACTGGACAAGGATTCAAAGGGAAACCCGCATTCCACGCACCTGGGGCATTATGGTATAATTTTTACCCTTTTTGGGATTGTCCAATGCCCAAGGACATTTCGGGGAAACTAATGAAGGAGTGTTCAGTGGTCAGGTTGGGAAAAGGTTGAACATTTTTGGATATATTCCAATATTAGTGGATATTTAAAATCACTTTTCTATATTGGCAAAGCTTTACAGAGACTGATAAAGCTGGACTGAAGGCCATCCTGAGAAAATCACACCCTTTTCCCAAAAAGGAAATTCATCTTCTTGGACATGAGTGGGCAGGGGAATGTGAAGCTGCGCTAGACAATTAGCGGCAGTAGTAATTTTTCCCCAAAACCCCGGAATATAAAGAGGTACGGAGATTTTTAGGGTTTAAAGGGGGTATTTTCGAAGATTTTTTCGAGGGTCGCCAAAAAAACCCGCTTGACGAAGTTAAATTTGGAGAAAAATCCTTTCGTTGGGGGAGATAAACAGGAAAAAACATTTAACGTTCTCAGGGAGAATTTGGGAAGGAACCAGTACTTAAAGCCCTGATTTAGGAAAAATTTGGGACCTGAACACAGATGCCCGCAAGGAGTATTGGGTGGGTTGCGCAAAAGGTAGAGGGCCATTTTTTCCCTGTTTCATACTACGCCGACAGCAAGGCAGCTGAGAGTAGATTACTCAATGGAAAAAAAGGGCCCCACCATAATAGAACCTTAAAAAAATTTTTAAACTTGGTTTGGGGATTTGGGAAATAGTGGTTTTGTTACAACAGACCTTTACTGGTTGTTTCCCCAAGGCAAAAGGGTGGTAAAGCAGAGGTTTCGAAGGGCTCTAACTCTCAAAACCTTTGGGGCAAAAATCATGTACCATAGGAAGATCAAGCCGCGGCGAACCCCCTTATCCAGGATTTAAGTTCCCGAGGGAATAGAGGCCGAGGGAAATGGAACGTACACACAAAGACATCGCGAAGCAGAGGACTGTCAAAATTTTCTGTATTTTTGGGATCGAGCCATGGAGAGTGCCTGAGAGGGAAAAGGCGAGGAGGAAAATGGGGGCCCCCCTTGGTCATTTGGAAGAGATGATCAGGCGCAAAGGGAAAATCCTTTATTTGGACCGTCATCCCGGGATCCAAGGGTGTGACTGAAATCAATGGAAAAAGGTGGATCCGAATTTGGGGGAAAAACTTCTTTAGGACAAAAAATACTTTTCCCAAAAACAAAAAAGATTTTAACCCGGAATTCGATGGGAAAGTCGAGGAGGGGCTTTGGACCAAGGACTTAGGTTCCAAAAACTCAGCATTTTATTAGCACCATTGGGAGGCCCTGGGGGCCCAAGAAAGAAACCAAATTCCCCTGAAAAAGGTTTTTCATTTGGGGTGGGAATGGATAAAAACATTGTAGGGATTGTCAAAAAATTTTCTTACGTGCAAAGGTTAAGGGGGGAAGTCATCCCTTAACTCATTGTGAAGTATCCCTACCAGAGGGAAACCTTTTTTAAAATCTAGCTATGGACCTGATGGGGCCCTTTCCCCTTAAAAGCGGGAAAAAATACATATGGTTTACAGATTTCCCCACCGATTTCGGTAGTGAAGCATCCCGGTAAAACGCAGAAACAGTATAAAAGGGATTTAGGATATTTCCCGCAATATGGATCCCCAAGACGTATTAACGACCAAGGAAGGGAAACAGGATAATTTTTTTTGGTGTATGGCAAAGAGTTAGGGGTTTGATCATCATCAGATTGTAGCAATACCCGCGTCAAAGGACTCTGTGAGAGGACTAAACACAAGTATTAAACTTGTACATGGTCTAGTAGAGGAAAGGAACATTACTGGGCCAGTATTTAGCTGAAACTCAGTTTGGGTTTGATGCAGCCTACATAGTGCTATTGGAGTAAACCCTACTATGTGATTTTGCCAGGGTGCAAAAAACAGCGGAATGTTGGGCGACCCACCACAAATTATAAT
>NW_023651589.1:37500-40000 GCF_015228065.2 Penaeus monodon
AAGAGAGCAATTTCTATTCTCATGTGGTCGTAACCTAAGTTTATTCCTGAAAGAACGATCTCTGAAAATTCTACAAGATCTACAGGAGAATGCTGACCGCTTCCTCGAAGCCCACGGAAACCAAGTAACCCGAGCGACAACGCACCAATTGCCCACGCAGGTATTCCGCCCTCCTCAACCCTCCACGCCCAGCATCCCAACAACGGAAAAAGGTGCAGTGCGGGGCCAGGTAACTTGCTTTATTTGTAATAAAAGGGGACATAGGGCCAGGGAGTGTTATTTTAGGCCACCAAATGTCCGAGGAAAAACGAGCCAACCACAACTGCGGAAGGAAGACACAGCTGCACCCGTAAGTAGTGTTGTAATTGCACCAGAAACTAATGTGAAATGGAATCGAGGAGAAACAAAGGAAAGTGAAGGGAATGATGTAGATGGAGAGGAACTATGTGGAGGAACTCTAGCCAAAGGTAAGAAGTTGAAGACTGCCAGAGGAGAAGTTGAAGGAAGAAAAGTCGTAGTACTGAGGGACACGGGATGTTCAACGGTGTTAGTAAGGAGAAGTCTGGTTCCGTCGTCTAAGCTGACTGGTAAGGAAGTGGGAATAATGATGGCAAATTCTGAAATATATTATTACCCTGAACCAATAATTGATGTCAAGACCCCCTATTATGCGGGGAGGGTGAGCGCCGTGTGTCTACCACAGCCACTGTGTGACCTGATAATTGGAGAAATACCAGGAGTGAGCACAGGTGAAGGCGACGCACGAAAGGAACAGTGTGGAGTGATGACGAGAATGCAGATTAGAAGAGATAGTGAGTGTAAAAGGAAGACGCCAGCGTTGAAAATAGCAGAGGTAACAAAAATGATGGACACAAATATACAGACCACTCAAGAGGAGGATAAAACTTTGGATGGAATTCGGATATATGCACAAAAAGGTAAAGTTTTTAAAAGGGTTAAAAATAATGAAATTTCTAAATTTGTTTTGAAAGGAGGACTGCTGTACAGACAGGTCACAACGGGAAAAAGACAGCGGGATCAGCTTGTTGTTCCTCAGACGTGTCGCCAAGCTATCCTGGAGCTGGCCCATTCAGGCATTATGGGAGGCCATTTGGGCATAAGCAAAACTAAAGACAGAATACTTGCACATTTCTTTTGGCCAGGTGTTACCGTAGCCGTGACCCGCTACTGCAGATCATGCGACGTGTGTCAACGGACGGTGGATAAGGGGAAGGTTAGCAAGTTCAAACTGGGTGACATGCCGCTCATTGGTGAACCATTTTCCCGCATGGCCGTGGATCTGGTGGGGCCGCTGGAGCCACGATCATCAAATGGCTCTCGATATATCCTGACGGCAGTAGATTACGCTACGAGGTACCCCGAAGCCGTCGCCCTTCCAAACATTGACACGCCCACAGTAGCAGAGGCCTTGGTAACAATCTTTAGCAGGGTAGGTGTGCCTAGAGAGATCTTATCTGACAGGGGGACACAGTTTACCTCTGATGTAATGAAAGAAGTGTATCGCCTGCTTTCCATTCAATCTTTAACCACTACACCATACCATGCTATGTGCAATGGCCTCGTTGAAAAATTTAACGGGACACTAAAGAAAATGCTTAAAAGGATGTGTGTTGAGCAGCCCAAGGAATGGCACCGTTACCTGGCGCCCCTTCTGTTTGCCTATCGCCAAGTACCCCAGGCCAGCACGGGATTCTCGCCCTTCGAGCTGATATACGGACACACTGTGAGAGGACCGCTAACGCTGTTGCGCGAACTATGGGACAGCAGTACGGCTGACAATGAGGTAAAGTCTGCATATGAATATGTGATAAACCTACGAGAAAGGTTGGAAAATACATGTAGAATGGCTTTAATAGAATTAAAACAGGCGCAGGAGGCAGCCCAGTATTACTACGATCGTAGAACCAGGGATAGAAATATTGCTGTTGGCGACGACGTCTTGCTGCTGTTGCCTACCAATGCCAATAAGCTGTTGTTCCAGTGGAAGGGACCGTTTAGAGTCCTAAGCAGCCCTAACAATGGAACAAGTGGTGGAGGTAAACGGGACCCCGAGAAAATATCACGTCAACATGTTGAAGCGTTATGTGTACCGCGAAGGCAAAAGGGAAACGGATAAAACCGCCGTCGCCGTGGTGAAGTCCGACGATGTGTCGGGTAAACTAATTACAATCCCAAGTTATCACCGGCAGGAGACGTGGAAAGATGTACATTGCAATACTAAATTGCCAGACGCCCAGCAGGAAGATTTAAGGGAAATTTTACGCAAGTATGAAACTGTGTTGACGGATGTTTCCAGGTAAAACCAACATTACTGAATATAAAATAGAGGTGACGGTGCCCGATACTATTAGAGTAAAATCTTATCCTATTCCTTACAGCTTAGAGAATGTGGTGAGAGAAGAGCTCTCGCATATGATGCAGCTTGGCATTATCGAAGCATCTGACTCCTCGTTTTCGACTCCTATCTTAGTTGTGCCTA
>NW_023651589.1:47500-57500 GCF_015228065.2 Penaeus monodon
AGAGACGAGAGAGGGGTCAAAACCTAGCAGCCACAACTTACAGATCATAGACAGTACAGCATTATCCAGCCAATCGGTGAGCTCGCTCCCCGACTTGCCAGATACTGCTATCCTGTGCTAATCTCTTTGTTGTGCCCTCGCTCACGGTGTGCTTGCAAGCTCTTTAGCTATCAACACCCAGTTTTGACTTATGGTAACATTTATGTTACTGAGAGCTAAACTTGACAAGGTGACATACAGACTGCTCCGTCAAGCCACCGTGGTTTACTGCGACCTTGACCAGGCTAGTTTGTGTGTCACCGAGCCCTGCTATCGGTCGTTGATTGATACACAGGCCCTGAATAAGCGTGTAGCTTCGGCTTTCAACACCTGTATTCAGAGCCCGGTGATCAAGCACTCTTGGACCTCTATCTCTACCACTCACTACTTCCCTTCCTTCCTGTACTCTTCCTGGGCCTACGAGAGTTCTTGTGACTCTAGTATTCGCCTGGGGGAGGTCTACAGCCCCAGTCCCCTTGTAGCAGATTGGGACCAGGAAGTACAACCATGTACAAAGCCTCAATTCTCGAAAGGAACCGGAGAACTCCGCCGGCTCTTCCTCTTGAGAGGGTCAGGCAGTAGAAACAGGGAAATCGCAGGTCTTTATAAACCTGCAACTCTAGTGAGTAGGGATAGGGTTAGGTCCCTGAAAAGGGTCTCCACTGACCAAAACAGGAACACTCATACGTCCTCTACAGCCCCTTCAAGAGGGGACGAGGGTGGGTTTGTAATTCCTGTCCTCGTTTGGGTCAGTGGCGTAGTTCACAACCCCCACCACCTCTTAACTCATGCCTAAATGAGGATTAAGATCAAAATCACCAACGGGCGACCCTCTCCTTCCAAGAGGGAAGCCCTACTACAAGCCCTCTTTGATGCCGAAATTCGCACGCTAAGGATCATCACTGCCCATGACCACTTCCTCATCATCTGCCAAGATGAAAGAAATACCGAAGCCTTATTCACCACCCACTGCACCAACCACCTCAAGGAAAAAGGCTTCGAGCCACTCATGCCTCCAGAGCTGAAGGCCAAGCTAACGCTTGTCCTAAAGCAGCTGGATAGAGAGCTAGTAAAAGAAACACCAGAAGCCATCAAGGAGGAACTTGAAAGAAACCTGCCAGACACACAAATCGGCAACATTTATATCATGAAAAACCGATACCTCATAAAGATTCAATTTACAGACCACCAGACTGCTGCCAAAATTCAGGAAAAGGGCCTATACCTCTTCAGTATCTATATAAGCCCCAGACAAATCGAGCCAGAAAGGTTCACCACCATTGTGCAATGTATTCATTGCTACCGCTATGGACACTATAAAAATAATTGCCCAGATAAAGAGAAAAAGCTAAAATTATGCTCAGAATGTGGGTCCAACACCCACAACTTCAGAGACTGTAAGTCTCAGACAAAAAAAAAATCTAAACTGCGGTGAAGGACACCGAACAATGGCCAACTCGTGCCCCATCAGAAAGGAGGCCATGAAACAGACGAGAGAGGAGAAAGCAAAAAAAGAAGAAGAAAAAAAGACATACCAATAAAAAAAGTAGCCGAGCAAACGGCCAAACAAACAATAGTCGCCACCCAAAACTCTTGGCTTAAACCACTAATTAAAGAAATTAAAGAAGAAAAAAAAAAGAACCACAAAAAATCCTGCAACTACCTGATGACCTTTCCGTAGGCATCATGACTGCCCTAATACACGCACACCTCCAAAACATCATGGAGCCAGGACTGGGTTATAGACACCACGTCAAAAAAGTCCTTCAGAAAAACAAATTGCCAGACCTCGACCTTGGGGACGGGGATTCCTGGGGGATCTTCAAAGTTCTCCCACCTAACACAGTAAACACCACAACAGAAACTATACTTACACAGACCACAGTCTCACCACGCCACCCAAAACCGGATCTCGACCCACAGGACGAGTCAGAGACCGAAATCTTCACTGCACCTCTAAGAAAACCAACACCAACACCAACACCAATTCTCACACCTACACAATCACCTACACGACCACACACACCCAAACAGTCGCCACAACACCCAAAACCACAACGAACACAATCAGGGAAACCCAAAACAACACATGTACACCGCAAACACACAGACGACCTTACAGACTCAGAGGTCGATGATCATCCCTTCGCCACCCAAAAACATATGGCATCCGCCTCTTCGCTGCGGAGCCCTCACGCTACAACACCTCAACAGACTACAACTGGCACACGAAATAACACACGGTACAATAAAATGGATATACACAAACACCACATACCAAAACCGCATCCACGAACAAAAAATCACAGAACACCTACACGCAGGAAACATATTCATCCAGCCAGACATGATTGAAAACTGAGACAACAAAACATTGAACACCTACAGAATGGCTGGTACAACACAAACAAGTAACACTATGGCTGCAACACACACCACATTACACTCACGCCTCACAATCATTCAACATAATGTACACACATGAACATACAGACGAAGACAAGAACTGCAACCAGTACAGACAACACGACCCTGATATCATACTCATAAACTCACACTCACTCAAACACCCACAAACAGTAAAAATATACAACTACAACACATACACATCCAACAAAACAAACGAAGACCATGACGGCATAGCCATTGCCGTCAAACAACACATCAAACATAAAATACTTGACACTTTCACCTCAGAACTCATGGCCATCGAAATAGACACCCCTCATGGACCCATCATCATCGCCACCACATACATTCCCCCACGCCGACCTTACCTAAACCAACCTGACCTCTTTTCACTCTTACGACACCAAAAACCAACATACATAAAGGGAGACTTCAACGCACACCACAGACTCTTCGGTTACACAGACACAAATGCCGTCGGAAGAGGCCTCGCCTCATTCATCTCCGACGGCAGACTCACCCACCTCGGCCCAGACGCACCAACATTCATACGTGCCAACAGCTCCACCACACCAGACAATCAAACTTAAACTACCACATAACCACTAACGATGTCACATCCAGAAACTACCACATAACCACAGACGATGTCACATCCAGTGATCACCTCCCCGTGATACTCACACTCTCCACCAACCCAATCATGTTACCTACACCGCCCCGAGAGAACCTTAATCATGCAAACTGGGAAGGGTTCAAACTAGCACTTGAACACACACACCCCAGATCTCGAAGGGCAACCCACGCACACCATAGACCACCACCTTAACCAGTGGTACGCAGACATACAGACTGCCCGAGAGGCAAACATTCCTAAAACAACATACAAAACACTTGTACACTACAGGGAAACACATCGTCTAAAAACACTAAAAATACAATGCAGACACCTTCGGGAACTTGCTGAAACACAGGGATGGAACACAGAACTACGCACACGACACAGAGAAATTCAAATACAACTCACCAACGAAACAAAACACAATGAGCAACCAACAATGGGAAACACTCACAAGAGAACTATGCAACAACATAAAAGATCCTAAGGTCTTCTGGAGGAAACACAGGAGACTCATAGGATCGAACAGACAGACGATCACAAAAGATAGACACAGCATAGGGGATGGAAGCTGTCCACAGGGAGTTCTGGCAACAGAACTTCCAAATCTCCCCTGCTGAAAACACAACATTCGACAGACACAGAAGCCGAGGTAACACAATCACTACAACACCTGCAACACCTGATTCTCCCATCACAAACAATATCACTCGCCACACTCACACCAGACAACCCTCTATCCACCCCATCACACCAGAAGACATGAGATATGCACACACACGATCACAAAACACAACACCAGGAAACAGCAACATCAACAAACTTATCATGCAACACCTTCCACCCATCATGCTCTCCAGACTTCGCCACATTTTCAACGCTGCCCTGGCAACAGGACACTTCCCCACTCCATTCAAACATGGATCATCATCCTCATCCCCAAGCCAGGAAAGCCACCTCACGAGGTGACCAGCTTCCGGCCCATTTCACTGCTGGAAGTTCCCGGGAAGTTGCTTGAGAGGATTATCACACACAGACTTAAAACACACCTTGAATACAACATACACAACCCTAGGCAACACGGCTTTCGCCCTCACAGAGGGACTTGCTTACGAGGAGACCGCTCTCAGTCTCGCAAACAAGCACCAAACCAACATTATACTACGAGACGTCACCAAGGCCTTTGATAAGGTCTGGCATGACGGCCTCAAATACAAAATAACATCGCTACAACTGCCTCCACACTTCACACGCCTCTTATGCAACTTCCTGGACAACAGAACAACCTCCATCCACCTTGGTTCTCACCTAGGCCCCCCATTCATCTCACAAGTGGAGTTCCACAGGACAGCGTCCTTTCACCAACACTCTTCATACTCAACACTGCCAACCTACCACCTCCAGCACCCTACAGCAACTACATCGCATATGCAGACGACATTACCAAATCATATCACACCCTTCCAAGTCTAAAACATCATGAAAGCACCACACAAACAGCCATAACACGATCAACACACACGAAAACAAATGGAAGATACAGACCAACACAAACAAATTCACAGTCATACCAGTGGCCAGACGCACCTACCCCCACTCACAATAAACAACACTGACATACCATACGCAACCACAGGAAACATGCTAGGCTTACACTTCAGCAGAACGGTATTCACACACACGCACAACACCGAATAACCAAGCAAGCACAGCTCTCAAGAAACTCAGACGCTTTTCATACTGCACAACACCCACTAAACTCAAACTCTACAAAACTACTGTAAGACCTATACTCGAATACACACCCATTCCACTGATTGCAATCTCAAAAACACAAAAACTCAAGATGCAATCCATACAGAACAAAGCACTATAACCGAAAAACAACAACACTATACAAGACGAATACGATACAGAATTCCGCACAATCACTACACCAAACATACAACATAGAGCCAATGAACATACGCATACACACACAAAGCAAACGAACATGGGACCGCATACAACACATCGACAACACAAACTACGACGACATCAAGCACAAACACACAAACAAATCACAAATGGTGGCCCAGAACACTCCCGCTAGTTAACGGAGATCCCCCAGAACCCCTTTACGCGAGCTAATGCTCAGGGGGTGGGAAAGGCCTCCGATCTGCACGCATACGTGCGTGCGGATCGGAGGATGTTTCCCACCCCTGCAAGATGCTCAGATTTTTTGTATATACGTGTAATATATTTTTCATATTTTTATAACACTTTTTCTGTTCAACAACCAGCGCATAAGACCATCTAGCAAAGAAAAAGCCTTCGGACCGATCACATCCACGCACAACCTCTGTGTTTGTATTCTTGTTTGTTTTGCGTTCATGTTTGTGTTTGTGATTGATTTGTGTTTGTGTTTGTGATCGGTCCGAAGGATGATTTCCACGCTAAAAAAATCACCATAATGCCAACCCACATATCACTCCAACCACCTTCCACCGCTCAAGCGAAGAAGGTAACTTCATGCCACACACCCGCGATATCATCACATCATATCACATCATGTCATCATTCCTCATACGAGTCTATGCGCTGGTCACTCACCCTTCACCCTTGTTATTTATTTACGTTTATGTCTCTTAATGTTTTTTCCTAATTATCGCAAAATAAACAAAAGAGTGACCCACTGAACCTCGCTCTCAGCTCCTAGGAGCTGGAAGGGAGGCAGGCGAGGGTCTCACCTGCAACAGGCTATCATAGAAGGTTCACACCTGCTATGATAACCCCTGGCAGGCGAAAAAAAAAAATATGTTTTTGTTCTTTTTTGTTATTATGTTCTTGTTCTTTTCACGATTACTCTGTGTATTTATTGCCGTTTCTATATTGTTCTCTGTTCACATATTTCCATTCTCGATTTTTCTCTTTTTTAATAAACAAAAGAGGGACCCACTGAACCTCGCTCTCAGCTCCTAGGAGCTGGCAGGGAGGCAGGCGAGGGTTTCACCTGCAATAGGCTATCATAATGGGTACACACCTATTATGATAATCCCTAGCGGGCGAAAAAAAAGAAGAAAAAAAAATTATGTTATTATGTTCTTGTTCTTTTATGTTATCATGTTCTTGTTCTTTTCACCATCACTTCCTCTGCTTCCGTTACGCCATCATCTCGGTTTATCTTTATCTCCATGTTCATTTTTTTCCTTTGTTTTACTTACCATCATGTTTTTGTTTACCATCATCCTTCCTCTTTGATATATGCTGTTCTTACCATCATCCTCCCTCACTCACCTCACACTCCCACTCATCCTCACTTGTGTATTTATTGCCGTTTTCATCGTTCTCTGTTCACATATTTCTGTTCTCGATTTTTCTCGTTTTTAATAAACAAAAGAGGGACCCACTGAACCTAGCTCTCAGCTCTCAGGAGCTGGTAGGGAGGCAGGCGAGGGTCTCACCTGCAATAGGCTATCATAATGGGTACACACCTATTATGATAATCCCTAGCGGGCGAGAAAAAAAAATCGACTACTGTTCCCTTAATATTATGTTCTGTTTTTATTATTATGCTCTGTTTTTCCGATTTCGCAAAAAAAAAGTGTCTCCTGCATGTCCAACCTGGAAAAGAAAAAGTTCCACATTGCCACACTACAAATAAAGAAAATACCATGCAAGGGGTATCGCCCCCTACTTTACACTCTTCACCTCGTTTCAATTTCTAGGTAGCTAGCTACCCGTAGCTTTTCTTCCCCTCCTCAAACTGAGGACTCCTCCTCCTCCCCCCCCCTTTAGTTCATCAGACAGAGAGAGAGAGATATAGATATACCTATAGATATGTACATATACCTTCGGCGTGGTGATATATCTGCGTGGGATTGTCGTGGGGCGCGACGACGCATCTTACGCCATACAGCATGCAGTAATCCTTTGGACAAACCCTTTGTCGACGTCACTATCGGCCCAGCGGTTGTTCAAGATAACGTACGATTAGGTCCTTGCCTTCCTGCCCGGTGCTGAATTTGAGGCTAAAGAAGAGGCGTTCCTTTTCCAAGAGAGTCAGATGTGTGCGTATATGTTTGTGTATATATGTACACATACACACACACACACACACACACACACACACCACACAATATATATATATAATATATATATATATATATATATATATATATATATATATATATATATATAATATATATGCATATATATATATATATATATATAATATTATATATATATTATATATATATATATATATATATAGATAGATAGATAGTTAGATATATAGATAGATAGATATAGATAGATAGATAGATAGATGTTTATTTACAGACACACACACATACATATATATAATGAAAATAAAAATTATAGTTTTATTTATTTATTTATTTTATATTACTCAAACGCATTTCATTTTCACAAAATATGGAGATACAATACAACAAACTAATTCTAGGATTCTATGAAAATATTCATTTTACACTTTTTCCTTCAGGAAGTTAATTTGCTTCCATTAAACGTCATGTCCATATGTTGATTATTTTTGTTATTGAATATATGTTAAGAAATTTTACTATAGAGACAAATACTCATCAAGATGGAAGCTATAAATTACGTTCAAATTTCTCACCCGATGATATTGCGGAACTATTTCAAATGGTGATTAACTAAATTGTCGAGTGATTTACATCTGGCCCACATTAAATATTGCCATGCCCTCCACGCTTCGGCAAAAGCCATCATTAATTATATTATTATATTATTAATGTTATTTCCCCCAAAAGAAAAACATATGTGCACACTCTTCAAGGTTTTTAAGAGGCTGATACAGACTAATGAGGGTAACGTGGTTTTTGGCATCTGCGAATGTTCCTCGTAGGGAAGTGTATTTACGACCACGTTATTGCTTTGAAAATTCTGTATTTGCGAGAAACGAGATAACAACTTGATTTACGATGTTACGATCTCGTAAATGCGTTAGTAAGTCCGGTCCTGTCAGCTAACGACAGGTCCTGTCGTTATCAGCCAGTCACGACTGTCAGGTTAACTCAGTTTATGAAATTCTAGATAAGTATGAATATAGCGTACGTTTATGAAGAATGTAATAATGAATGTGAAACACTGTTATTTTCTTATATCCCTGTGATAATCTTTTCATCAGACGATATGTTATAAAGAACTAAAGGCTAATTCAAACAACATTCAAATAACATCCAAAGCAGAAACCACAGACACATAATACGTACTCACGACACAGACACACACAGGCACACACACACACACACACACACACACACACACACACACACACACACACACACACACACACACACACACACACACACACATACACACACACACATATCTATCTATCTATCTTATATATATACATATATTTGTATGTATATATATATACATATATTTGTGTATATATATATATATATATACATATATATATATATATATATATATATATATATATATATATATGTATATATTATGGCATGCACATAAGCACTATTTGTGTAAGCCATTAGACCAGAAGACCGCGTAGGCTCCATATGTTTAAGACATGACTTTAAACGAGTTTGGAACCATCACCTGAATGGGACCTAGATGACAATTATATCTGCAGTTCGCCTCCAGAAATTATCGTGCCAAGTTTCTAACAGGCCCCGGAACCGACACGCGACACCGCACTCAGTGCTTGCTCCCAAGACTTCGCATCGTAATCATTAACTTGTTGTACTCTTTTATTGAAATGAAGAGATAAGCTGTCTAACCATTGTCGCTGCCCAACCAGTCGCAGCTACAATATTGAGTCACCAACAGCTTCTTCCGTTCTGGTGACAGGGTGGTAGTTGCGTCCTTTTGGCTCGCAACAAGGATAAAATCTCCGAAATCCGCTCGAGCAATGATGCTACGATACGACATGTCTTAGGCGTTTTAGGCCCTTTCGCTTCTTTTTCTCCCCTTCTATTCACGCAAATATGCTTAGTCGTATGTGCAGTCAATCTTTTTATTGTTGCAACTACAATAAATTTAACGCGTTCGTAATTTTCTATCCTCATCATGGACATCATATTCTAGTAATAGTTCTCATTTCCTCTCCTCGCTACAACCTGACCTCACTTTCCCTTTTCCTCCGGTCGGTTGGGTACGTGGAGGAGCCATGAGGTGACTGCACGTTTTTCCCGTAATTTGGTTGTTGTTGTTGACACCATGGGGATATCCGTAGTACCGTTACATTGCTCACTGGAGCAGAGCTTGTAACGTGGTTTTCTCTTAAATTTATTATTTCAAATATAGTGTCAGAATCTTCCCATATCATAGCGCACAGGGATGCCCAAAATAACCTGCGGTTGTGTAATCACCTGATAGATCTACACTACGATACGATAGCAAGTAAGAGTAAAACCGAAGTTATTTGTTCGAATGGCAACTTTTATTCAAGTCGGTGTGACCCACAGTTATGTATGTTCATTAATGTAGGACTAGGGTTTAAGTTGGAATTATTATTCACATATTAATCATGCCCTTCTCACTCTCTAAAAGTCACTTGCATGTTTTAAGTAAATGCCAAGTAATCATGTGATTCATGATAGTTAGATACTCAGGGAATATCATGAGTGCCCATCACAGGAGAGTGGATTGTTTATAGATTTTCCCGTTCGTTTCAGTTCACTTCATTTCGTTCGGCATTTTGAGTATAGGGACCCCGTCGATGAAGTCTTACATAATCTGACATGCACAGTTAGACATTGGCTACCTCGGTATTTCAGAATTCTGTAGCGAATGCGTCATGTAGATTAGATAAAATAATTACGCAATATATCACTGACCTGGAAAGATTTGCTTATGAGAAAGCTTGCGAATAATTTTTCACGTCACCGTTCATTATTGCGTACATTCTGTCACATATTAAATGTTAAATTGAAAATG
>NW_023651589.1:67500-81085 GCF_015228065.2 Penaeus monodon
GGCCCTTTAGAAATTTGGGCACGAAATTTTCGGGAGGCGAACTGCAGATTAATTTCATCTAGGTCCCATTTAGGTGATGGGTTCCAAACTCTTTAAAGTCTTTCCTTAAACTATGGGCCTACCGGGCTTCTGGGCTAAAGGCTTACACAAAAATGCTTATGTGCATCCATATATTACATATATATATATATATAAAATATATAATATATATATATATATATAATATATATATAATATATATATATGTATATATAATAATATAATTACACAAATATATTATTATTATAATACAAAAATATTAATATATAAGATAGATAGTAGATATGTGTGTGGGGTATGGTTTTTGTTTGTTGTGTGATGTGTGTGTGTGTTGGGGTGTGTGTGTGTGTGTGTGTGTGGTGGTGTGTGTGTTGTGTGTGTGTGTGGTTTTTGTGTGTGCCTGTGTGTTCTGTGTCGTGATACGTATTATGTGTCTGTGGGTTTTTGCTTTTGGGTGTTATTTGAATGTTGTTTGAATTTGCCTTTTGTTCTTTATAACATACGTCTGTAAAAAATTATCACAGGGTATAAGAAAAAACAGTGTTTCACATTCATTATTACATTCTTCATAAAAGTACGCTATATTCATACTTATCTAGAATTTTATAAAATGGTTAAACCCGACATCGTGACTGGGGTGATAACACAGGACCCGTCGTTGCTGCAGGCCGGCTTATAACCTTTACGGATCGTAAAATCGTAAATCAGTTTTTATCTCGTTTTGCAAAAACGAATTTTCAAAGCAATAACGTGGGCGAAAAACACTTTCCCCACGAGGAACATTCGAGATGCAAAAAAACGTTACCCTCATTAGTCTTTATCAGCCCCTTTAAAAACCTTTAAGAGTGTGCCATATGTTTTTCTTTTGGGGGAAATAAAATTAAAAAATAAAAAATAATTAAAGATGGGTTTTGCCGAAACGTGGGGGGCATGGCAATATTTAATGTGGGGGATTAAATCACTCACAAATTTTGTTAAACACATTTGAATAGTTTTTTCCCAAAATCATCGGGGGAGAATTTGAACGTAATTTATAGCTTCCATCTTGATGAGTATTTGTCTCTTATAAAAAATTTTTTTTTAAAATAATTCAATAAAAAAATAAACAACATTGGACAGACGTTTTTAAAGGAAACAAATTAAAATTCCTGAAAGGGAAAAATGTAAAAAGAATATTTTCATAAACCTAGAATTAGGGTTTTATTGTACCCAATTTTTTGGGAAAAAGAAAAGCGTTTTAGTAAAATAAAATAAAAAAATAAATAAAAAATATAATTTTTATTTTCATTATATATATGTATGTGGGGGTGTCTGTAAATAAACATCTATCTATCTATCTATCTATATCTATCTATCTATATATCTAACTATCTATCTATCTATATAATATATATATATATATATATATATATATATATATATATATATATATATATATATATATATATATATATATATATATATATATGTGTGTGTGTGTGTGTGTGTGTGTGTGTGTGTGTGTATGTGTACATATATACACAAACATATACGCACACATCTGACTCTCTTGGAAAAGGAAGCCCTCTTCTTTAGCCTCAAATTCAGCACCGGGCAGGAAGGCAAGGACCTAATCGACTACGTTATCTTGAACAACCGCTGGGCCGATAGTGACGTCGACAAAGGGTTTGTCCAAAGGATTACTGCATGCTGTATGGCGTAAGATGCGTCGTCGCGCCCCACGACAATCCCACGCAGATATATCACCACGCCGAAGGTATATGTACATATCTATAGGTATATCTATATCTCTCTCTCTCTGTCTGATGAACTAAAGGGGGGGGGAGGAGGAGGAGTCCTCAGTTTGAGGAGGGGAAGAAAAGCTACGGGTAGCTAGCTACCTAGAAATTGAAATGAGGTGAAGAGTGTAAAGTAGGGGGGCGATACCCCTTGCGTGGTTTTTTCTTTATTTGTAGTGTGGCAATGTGGAACTTTTTCTTTTCCAGGTTGGACATGCAGGAGACACTTTTTTTTTGCGAAATCGGAAAAACAGAGCATAATAATAAAAACAGAACATAATATTAAGGGAACAGTAGTCGATTTTTTTTTCTCGCCCGCTAGGGATTATCATAATAGGTGTGTACCCATTATGATAGCCTATTGCAGGTGAGACCCTCGCCTGCCTCCCTACCAGCTCCTGAGAGCTGAGAGCTAGGTTCAGTGGGTCCCTCTTTTGTTTATTAAAAACGAGAAAAATCGAGAACAGAAATATGTGAACAGAGAACGATGAAAACGGCAATAAATACACAAGTGAGGATGAGTGGGAGTGTGAGGTGAGTGAGGGAGGATGATGGTAAGAACAGCATATATACAAAGAGGAAGGATGATGGTAAACAAAAACATGATGGTAAGTAAAACAAAGGAAAAAAATGAACATGGAGATAAAGATAAACCGAGATGATGGCGTAACGGAAGCAGAGGAAGTGATGGTGAAAAGAACAAGAACATGATAACATAAAAGAACAAGAACATAATAACATAATTTTTTTTTCTTCTTTTTTTTCGCCCGCTAGGGATTATCATAATAGGTGTGTACCCATTATGATAGCCTATTGCAGGTGAAACCCTCGCCTGCCTCCCTGCCAGCTCCTAGGAGCTGAGAGCGAGGTTCAGTGGGTCCCTCTTTTGTTTATTAAAAAAGAGAAAAATCGAGAATGGAAATATGTGAACAGAGAACAATATAGAAACGGCAATAAATACACAGAGTAATCGTGAAAAGAACAAGAACATAATAACAAAAAAGAACAAAAACATATTTTTTTTTTTCGCCTGCCAGGGGTTATCATAGCAGGTGTGAACCTTCTATGATAGCCTGTTGCAGGTGAGACCCTCGCCTGCCTCCCTTCCAGCTCCTAGGAGCTGAGAGCGAGGTTCAGTGGGTCACTCTTTTGTTTATTTTGCGATAATTAGGAAAAAACATTAAGAGACATAAACGTAAATAAATAACACGGGTGAAGGGTGAGTGACCAGCGCATAGACTCGTATGAGGAATGATGACATGATGTGATATGATGTGATGATATCGCGGGTGTGTGGCATGAAGTTACCTTCTTCGCTTGAGCGGTGGAAGGTGGTTGGAGTGATATGTGGGTTGGCATTATGGTGATTTTTTTAGCGTGGAAATCATCCTTCGGACCGATCACAAACACAAACACAAATCAATCACAAACACAAACATGAACGCAAAACAAACAAGAATACAAACACAGAGGTTGTGCGTGGATGTGATCGGTCCGAAGGCTTTTTCTTTGCTAGATGGTCTTATGCGCTGGTTGTTGAACAGAAAAAGTGTTATAAAAATATGAAAAATATATTACACGTATATACAAAAAATCTGAGCATCTTGCAGGGGTGGGAAACATCCTCCGATCCGCACGCACGTATGCGTGCAGATCGGAGGCCTTTCCCACCCCCTGAGCATTAGCTCGCGTAAAGGGGTTCTGGGGGATCTCCGTTAACTAGCGGGAGTGTTCTGGGCCACCATTTGTGATTTGTTTGTGTGTTTGTGCTTGATGTCGTCGTAGTTTGTGTTGTCGATGTGTTGTATGCGGTCCCATGTTCGTTTGCTTTGTGTGTGTATGCGTATGTTCATTGGCTCTATGTTGTATGTTTGGTGTAGTGATTGTGCGGAAATTCTGTATCGTATTCTGTCTTGTATAGTGGTGTTGTTTATCCAGTATAGTGCTTTGTTCTGTATGGATTGCATCTTGAGTTTTTGTGTTTTTGAGATTGCAATCAGTGGAATGGGTGTGTATTCGAGTATAGGTCTTACAGTAGTTTTGTAGAGTTTGAGTTTAGTGGGTGTTGTGCAGTATGAAAAGCGTCTGAGTTTCTTGAGAGCTGTGCTTGCTTGGTTTATTCGGTGTTGTGCGTGTGTGTGAATACCGTTTCTGCTGAAGTGTAAGCCTAGCATGTTTCCTGTGGTTGCGTATGGTATGTCAGTGTTGTTTATTGTGAGTGGGGGTAGGTTGCGTCTGGCCACTGGTATGACTGTGAATTTGTTTGTGTTGGTCTGTATCTTCCATTTGTTTTCGTGTGTGTTGATCGTGTTTATGGCTGTTTGTGTGGCTGCTTTCATGATGTTTTTGGACTTGGAAGGGTGTGATATGATTTGTGTAATGTCGTCTGCATATGCGATGTAGTTGCTGTAGGGTGCTGGGGGTGGTAGGTTGGCAGTGTAGAGGATGAAAAGTGTTGGTGAAAGGACGCTGCCCTGTGGAACTCCACTTGTGAGATGAATGGGGGGGCCTAGGTGTGAACCCAGGCGGATGGAGGCTGTTCTGTTGTCCAGGAAGTTGCATAAGAGGCGTGTGAAGTGTGGAGGCAGTTGTAGCTGTGTTATTTTGTATTTGAGACCGTCATGCCAGACCTTATCAAAGGCCTTGGTGACGTCTCGTAGTATAATGTTGGTTTGGTGCTTGTTTGCGAGACTGAGAGCGATCTCCTCGTAAGCGAGGGCGATTGCGCTCCCAGTCCCTCTGTGAGGGCGAAAGCCGTGTTGCCTAGGGTTGTGTATGTTGTTGTATTCAAGGTGTGTTTTAAGTCTGTGTGTGATAATCCTCTCAAGCAACTTCCCGGGAACTTCCAGCAGTGAAATGGGCCGGAAGCTGGTCACCTCGTGAGGTGGCTTTCCTGGCTTGGGGATGAGGATGATTGATGCATGTTTGAATGGAGTGGGGAAGTGTCCTGTTGCCAGGGCAGCGTTGAAAATGTGGCGAAGTCTGGAGAGCATGATGGGTGGAAGGTGTTGCATGATAAGTTTGTTGATGTTGCTGTTTCCTGGTGTTGTGTTTTGTGATCGTGTGTGTGCATATCTCATGTCTTCTGGTGTGATGGGGTGTGATAGAGGGTTGTCTGGTGTGAGTGTGGCGAGTGATATTGTTTGTGATGGGAGAATCAGGTGTTGCAGGTGTTGTAGTGATTGTGTTACCTCGGCTTCTGTGTCTGTCGAATGTTGTGTTTTCAGCAGGGGAGATTTGGAAGTTCTGT
Source organism: Penaeus monodon (assembly GCF_015228065.2). Taxonomy (NCBI): domain Eukaryota; kingdom Metazoa; phylum Arthropoda; class Malacostraca; order Decapoda; family Penaeidae; genus Penaeus; species Penaeus monodon. The sequence continues at coordinate 72,568 of NW_023651589.1, forward strand.
TGCCAGAACTCCCTGTGGACAGCTTCCATCCCCTCTGCTGTGTCTATCTTTTGTCTGTTGGTGTTGTATATGTATGTGATCGTCTGTCTGTTCGATCCTATGAGTCTCCTGTGTTTCCTCCAGAAGACCTTAGGATCTTTTATGTTGTTGCATAGTTCTCTTGTGAGTGTTTCCCATTGTTGGTTGCTCATGTGTTTTGTTTCGTTGGTGAGTTGTATTTGAATTTCTCTGTGTCGTGTGCGTAGTTCTGTGTTCCATCCCTGTGTTTCAGCAAGTTCCCGAAGGTGTCTGCATTGTATTTTTAGTGTTTTTAGACGATGTGTTTCCCTGTAGTGTACAAGTGTTTTGTATGTTGTTTTAGGAATGTTTGCCTCTCGGGCAGTCTGTATGTCTGCGTACCACTGGTTAAGGTGGTGGTCTATGGTGTGCGTGGGTTGCCCTTCGAGATCTGGGGTGTGTGTGTTCAAGTGCTAGTTTGAACCCTTCCCAGTTTGCATGATTAAGGTTCTCTCGGGGCGGTGTAGGTAACATGATTGGGTTGGTGGAGAGTGTGAGTATCACGGGGAGGTGATCACTGGATGTGACATCGTCTGTGGTTATGTGGTAGTTTAAGTTTGATTGTGTGTTAGCGAGAACTATGTCTGGTGTGGTGGAGCTGTTGGCACGTATGAATGTTGGTGCGTCTGGGCCGAGGTGGGTGAGTCTGCCGTCGGAGATGAATGAGGCGAGGCCTCTTCCGACGGCATTTGTGTCTGTGTAACCGAAGAGTCTGTGGTGTGCGTTGAAGTCTCCCTTTATGTATGTTGGTTTTTGGTGTCGTAAGAGTGAAAAGAGGTCAGGTTGGTTTAGGTAAGGTCGGCGTGGGGGAATGTATGTGGTGGCGATGATGATGGGTCCATGAGGGGTGTCTATTTCGATGGCCATGAGTTCTGAGGTGAAAGTGTCAAGTATTTTATGTTTGATGTGTTGTTTGACGGCAATGGTTATGCCGTCATGGTCTTCGTTTGTTTTGTTGGATGTGTATGTGTTGTAGTTGTATATTTTTACTGTTTGTGGGTGTTTGAGTGAGTGTGAGTTTATGAGTATGATATCAGGGTCGTGTTGTCTGTACTGGTTGCAGTTCTTGTCTTCGTCTGTATGTTCATGTGTGTACATTATGTTGAATGATTGTGAGGCGTGAGTGTAATGTGGTGTGTGTTGCAGCCATAGTGTTACTTGTTTGTGTTGTACCAGCCATTCTGTAGGTGTTCAATGTTTTGTTGTCTCAGTTTTTCAATCATGTCTGGCTGGATGAATATGTTTCCTGCGTGTAGGTGTTCTGTGATTTTTTGTTCGTGGATGCGGTTTTGGTATGTGGTGTTTGTGTATATCCATTTTATTGTACCGTGTGTTATTTCGTGTGCCAGTTGTAGTCTGTTGAGGTGTTTGTAGCGTGAGGGCTCCGCAGCGAAGAGGCGGATGCCATATGTTTTTGGGTGGCGAAGGGACTGATCATCGACCTCTGAGTCTGTAAGGTCGTCTGTGTGTTTGCGGTGTACATGTGTTGTTTTGGGTTTCCCTGATTGTGTTCGTTGTGGTTTTGGGTGTTGTGGCGACTGTTTGGGTGTGTGTGGTCGTGTAGGTGATTGTGTAGGTGTGAGAATTGGTGTTGGTGTTGGTGTTGGTTTTCTTAGAGGTGCAGTGAAGATTTCGGTCTCTGACTCGTCCTGTGGGTCGAGATCCGGTTTTGGGTGGCGTGGTGAGACTGTGGTCTGTGTAAGTATAGTTTCTGTTGTGGTGTTTACTGTGTTAGGTGGGAGAACTTTGAAGATCCCCCAGGAATCCCCGTCCCCAAGGTCGAGGTCTGGCAATTTGTTTTTCTGAAGGACTTTTTTGACGTGGTGTCTATAACCCAGTCCTGGCTCCATGATGTTTTGGAGGTGTGCGTGTATTAGGGCAGTCATGATGCCTACGGAAAGGTCATCAGGTAGTTGCAGGATTATTTGTGGTTCTTTTTTTTCTTTTTCTTCTTTAATTTCTTTAATTAGTGGTTTAAGCCAAGAGTTTTGGGTGGCGACTATTGTTTGTTTGGCCGTTTGCTCGGCTACTTTTTTTTATTGGTATGTCTTTTTTTCTTCTTCTTTTTTTGCTTTCTCCTCTCTCGTCTGTTTCATGGCCTCCTTTCTGATGGGGCACGAGTTGGCCATTGTTCGGTGTCCTTCACCGCAGTTTAGACATTTTTTTGTCTGAGACTTACAGTCTCTGAAGTTGTGGGTGTTAAACCCACATTCTGAGCATAATTTTAGCTTTTTCTCTTTATCTGGGCAATTATTTTTATAGTGTCCATAGCGGTAGCAATGAATACATTGCACAATGGTGGTGAACCTTTCTGGCTCGATTTGTCTGGGGCTTATATAGATACTGAAGAGGTATAGGCCCTTTTCCTGAATTTTGGCAGCAGTCTGGTGGTCTGTAAATTGAATCTTTATGAGGTATCGGTTTTTCATGATATAAATGTTGCCGATTTGTGGTCTGGCAGGTTTCTTTCAAGTTCCTCCTTGATGGCTTCTGGTGTTTCTTTTACTAGCTCTCATCCAGCTGCTTTAGGACAAGCGTTAGCTTGGCCTTCAGCTCTGGAGGCATGAGTGGCTCGAAGCCTTTTTCCTTGAGGTGGTTGGTGCAGTGGGTGGTGAATAAGGCTTCGGTATTTCTTTCATCTTGGCAGATGATGAGGAAGTGGTCATGGGCAGTGATGATCCTTAGCGTGCGAATTTCGGCATCAAAGAGGGCTTGTAGTAGGGCTTCCCTCTTGGAAGGAGAGGGTCGCCCGTTGGTGATTTTGATCTTAATCCTCATTTAGGCATGAGTTAAGAGGTGGTGGGGGTTGTGAACTACGCCACTGACCCAAAAGAGAGCAGGAATTACAAACCCACCCTCGTCCCCTCTTGAAGGGGCTGTAGAGGACGTATGGGTGTTCCTGTTTTGGTCAGTGGAGACCCTTTTCAGGGACCTAACCCTATCCCTACTCGCTATAGTTGCAGGTTTATAAAGACCTGCGATTTCCCTGTTTCTACTGCCTGACCCTCTCAAGAGGAAGAGCCGGCGGAGTTCTCCGGTTCCTTTCGAGAATTGAGGCTTTGTACGTGGTCGTACTCCCTGGTCCCAATCTGCTACAAGGGGACTGGGGCTGTACACCTACCCCAGGCGAATACTAGAGTCACAAGAACTCTTGTAGGCCCAGAAAGAGTACAGGAAGGAAGGGAAGTAGTTAGTGGTAGAGATAGAGGTCCAAGAGTGCTTGATCACTGGGCTCTGAATAGAGGTGTTGATAGCCGAAGCTACACGCTTATTCAGGGCCTGTGTATCAATCAACGACCGATAGCAGGGCTCGGTGACACACAAACTAGCCTGGTCAAGGTCGCAGTAAACCACGGTGGCTTGACGGAGCAGTCTGTATGTCACCTTGTCAAGTTTAGCTCTCAGTAACATAAATGTTACCATAAGTCAAAACTGGGTGTTGATAGCTAAAGAGCTTGCAAGCACACCGTGAGCGAGGGCACAACAAAGAGATTAGCACAGGATAGCAGTATCTGGCAAGTCGGGGAGCGAGCTCACCGATTGGCTGGATAATGCTGTACTGTCTATGATCTGTAAGTTGTGGCTGCTAGGTTTTGACCCCTCTCTCGTCTCTCTCTCTCTCTCTCTCTCTCTCTCTCTCTCTCTCTCTCTCTCTCTCTCTCTATATATATATATATATATATATATATATATATATATATATATATATATATATATATATATATATGTACACGCACACACACACACACACACACACACACACACACACACACACACACACACATATATATATATATATATATATATATATATATATATATATATATATGTGTGTGTGTGTGTGTGTGTGTGTGTGTGTGTGTGTGTGTGTGTGTGTGTGTGTGTGGTGTGTAGATAGACAGATAGATAACTAGATAGATAGGTAGAAGGATATATATATATATATATATATATATATATATATATATATATAGGTACCTCCATATATATATATAATATATATATATATATATATATATATATATATATATATATATATATATATATATATATATATATATATATATATATATATATATATATATATATATATCTTATCTATTTAATTATCTATCTGTATCTACACACACACACAAACACACACACACACACACACACACACACACACACACACACACACACACACACAATGATAAAGCTTCTATATATTCATTGCAGCTCTACTGCGGTTTTGCGTTCAGATGATGTTCTATAATGAAAAGTATGATGTAGCATGAATTCTGTTGATTTAATCAGTGTTCAGTGGTGAAATGAGAAAAACACTTGTCACTTCATATTAGTTCGGTTAGCCGCTATTAGATGGTGTATCCAAGGCCCATGAGAAGCATTTACAATGGTATCAGCGAAGATTTTTATTTGAGTGCCGCTTCATCTCCATAGTTGTTGCCATTTCGATAAACAAACAATTTTAAGAAATCGCATTAAAAAAATCCACTACAAAGTTAATGGTACCTAATAATAGTACATGTTCATTTATCACTTGTGTGAAGAAAACAAAAGATCAAATGGCTTTCGTAGTTTCCAAAAAGAGATACAAATACACTTATTGGTCATTTATATTCTACCAGTGTTTTTACACAAGTTTAGCCAGCCTCCTTCAGAAGGAAGCGACTTAACTTTGTAATGTCAAACATAACGCTCTTGGCCTCCACTATTATATGTTATATTATTTCGGAGTGGTACAGGAGGCAAAATAAGTATCAGTGCATTATATGCATGATTCGGTATGGCACTATGGAATGAAGGACAGTGAAAGGTAGTGGCCCACTTAATACACTTTGGTAACCAGAAAATTATTACAAACACTATTCGTATATTTCTAACTTGATACAAAGTGATACACTCCAATTAAAGCGAGATACTTTACATGCCATTTTAAGAACGCCTTAGTCAGGGATTTATGTTTTCATTAATCATACCATATGTCTTGGAATGAAAAACACAAAGATGCATAAGATTTATTTGTATATTGAACACACGTTCACTCTTTATGGGCAAAATATGAAAAGTATAATTAGTGTCTCTGAAATGACATGGTAAGATTTTCAAACATGTCTGAGTCGTATTGGATGTGGTATTGCTTCGATGGGTTGAATATCTTCAAAATCATCCTGTATTGTGATGTAAACTTACAAGCTCAAAAATATCAAAGGAAAGGTTGTGTTTTTATTTATTAATATATTACAAGCACAAACACAAGTAAATGCGATCACTGTCATTATACAATTGTGTCATATTCAGATTTCTGAACATAGATCTCACTTGCGATGCAAACGATAAGGTCAAACTTCTAGCAGTACATCTATATTTCCATATGAAGAACAGAGGATGGTAAGAGAAAGAGAAAAAAAATGCTTGGCTGAATATGAGTGTTTGAAATTTTCCATAACTTTGCAAAGCGTTGTTTTTTATGATATAAGATAAATAACTCAATGTGAGGGATTTCAAAAGGGCAATGAATGCGAAGCTGAAGGGCATTGCATGAGAGAAAATTACGAAAGAAAAGCTGAATAGTTCGGAGCATACAAACAAGCCCCACTCAGGCATGCCAACCCTTCCACACCATCAGCGGTTGCTTTAATGTTTATGATAAGGATCGGGCACCCTGCGCACTGATATTTTATTTATTATGTGCACATAAAGGTATATCTGTTATCATTATTATAATAAACATTTAAAAAAATATAAATAATTATATATTAATATTAGATACATTTGTATTAGAAATAGTAAGTGTGTTAATATTATCATTATCATTATTATTCCTATTCTGATTATTGTCGTCATCTTTATCGTTATTCTAGTTATGTGACTCACTAGTCTCATGGTGTCTGAACTATATGAAATCACTACTGGGCAGCCGGATAATCAGTCAACATACAGCAAAAGGTGCTTCCCTGAAACAAATTGCCTGTCAGGCGCCCCCCGACAATCCCACGCAGATATATCACCACGCTGAAGGTATATGTACATATCTATATCTATATGTCTATCTATCTCTCTCTCTATATATATAGGTACACGCACACACACACACACACACACACACACACACACACACACACACACACACACACACACACACACACACACACACACATATATATATATATATATATATATATATATATATATATATATATATATATATACATATATGTATATATATATATGTATATATATATACATATATATATATATATATATATATATATATATATATATATATATATATCCGTCAGATAAACTAGGAATTCACAAAACGTAAGTCAAGTGATGGCACTTCAGTCAAGTGCCAGACGCTGATTCAGCGAACCATGGCCGCGGTCGTCCGAAGGCCCAACCAAGGTGGTAGGCTTAACAACCGGTAAGGAGTGCGACACCTCTCCGAAAAACTGCCAGGTACAAAATCACCTTTCTAACTCCCTCTAACTCCGAACCCCATCTTTACCAATTCTAACATCCTAAATCCTCCTCTCCCACATCACCCACCTCCGTCCCTCAACCCCTCCGCTGCAAGCCTATAATTTATGCACATAATAATGCATGGGCTCATGCGGTGTGTATGCAAGAGAAGCAATATATATGTGTGTATGTATATGTATGTATGTGTGTGTATGAGTGTATATGTATGTATATAAGTAGGTGCGAGTGTATATATGCGTATATATGTGTATAGTATATGTGTGTGTGCGTATGTATGTATATGTATATGTATATATGTACGTCTGTGTGTATATGTATATGTATGTATGTGTGTGTGTGTGTATGTGTATGTATATATGTATATGTGTATATATATGTGCATGTACAGGTATATACATATATATGTGGATGAGCGCTAATGTGTACTCATAAACGTATGTGCGCTTATACGTGTGCATCAGCATACGTATAGCTATATTTGTATGTGTATGTATAGTCATGAGTAAATGTATAGGATGTGTGCGCATGTGTGTTCGCATACAAGGGGTGCGTATACACATATGTATGTGCATGTGATGTGCACATACATCTATAACTGGGTAGGCATGTGCATGTGTGTAGTTGTGTATAATGTAGGAGTGTGTATGCATATCATATGCATATGCTCGTGTGCTTGTGCACAAAAATGAACATATGCGTGGTACTTGGGGCATTTGCAGGTGAACAACTGTGTCTGCACTGGGAGTACATACACATAAATAAAATCAGTGTATAAAATATAATTACACATATACACTTCTGATAGTCACGCCTATGCTCACGGGAGTATACACTGGCGTAATGAGCACGCCGTGCATGGCTGCACATAAGTCCACACTAGACAGAGCCAACCCTGCTGGAGGGGCTTATCAGCGGCATTCCGGCTAAACTACTCCCCCTTCCACCAAGAGGGAGGTAACTCGGCTGCCTACCTCTCAGTCAAACAACCATGACTACACAAAGCAATGGCCCTCAATCATCGGAGGAAAAGGAGCCCCTGGTTACGATCAGGATCGCTCCGGAGCAGAAGGTGCTAAGAATCCCCGGTTAACAACAGGCCGCCCCACGTTGATGAACCTTTGCACATATAATATAAGGACAATGAGAACTGATTCCGACTTACTAGCATTAATTGAGGAACTCTTTTTCCTTAAATGGGATACTGTAGGATTCTGTGAGGTTAGAAGAATAGGTGAAAAACAGATGCTAAATGAATATCGTGAAATTCTATAGTATAAGCAGAAAAGTGGCTTTAGTAACAATAAAACTAAATATTAGGTTCAACTTAAAGAATGCTCAAGTCTATGCTCCAACCTGTAGCTATAATGGTGAAGAAATAGAGAGCTTCTATGAAGATGTTCATCTAGCCAGCGAGAGAGTAAAATCCCATTTCATAATAATATTGGGAGGTTTAAATGCCAAAATAGGTAAAAAGACAGGAGAAAATGTTTTAACAAATCACGGAATAGGTACTAGGAATGAGACGGAGCAAATGCTAATCAACTTTGCGGAGACTCGATCACTCAAAATCATGAATACATTCTTCTAAAAAAGACCTTAACATCCAAAACAGATATTCACTTCTCAGCAATGAAGATCTCAACATTGACTAAATCAACAGACAGTTCAGTGACATAATAAAGGAAGCTGCACTTGAAGTAGGCAGTAAGAATGTCAAGCAAAGTTCCAGCAAGTTCTCGGTTGAAACTAAAGTATCGTCAAACAGGGACAAAATAGAATTAGCTTAACTAACAAAGACTATAAATAAAAAAGAAGAGAGAATATGTACAGAAATCCAATACTCAAGTAATAAATGAAACAGTGATCTCAGGTACCAGCATGAAAACAGTTAAAAGGAGACTCAGATAGCAAGAAATCAATGTATGCATAAAGAACCAGACGGATGAGAAAAGTAATAAGGACTCAAATAGTAAAG
>NW_023651589.1:81185-83685 GCF_015228065.2 Penaeus monodon
AAGGGTAGGCCCACCCAAAGTTAGGACCCTTGAGGCAATCTAAGGTCCTAAGGGCGAGGCGGAGTAGGTGCCGGGAGACCGCGTGGGCTCATATGTTTAACGGGCTCATATCATTTAAAGAATATTTACTAGCGATGCCTAGATTATATATATACAAAATATATTTTATATATATATATATATATATCTATATATATATATATTATTTTAAATATATAATATATATATATTATATATTATAGTATATATTTATATATATATTAAATTACATATATATATATATTACATTACATATATATAGAATATATATATATATATATATATATATAATATATATATATATATAGATATATATATATATATATATTGTGTGTGTTGTGTGTGGTGTGTGTGTGTGTGTGTATTAGAATATGTATATCATATATGATCTATGATATATATGATAGATAATATATACATATATATTATATATAATATATATATAATATATTTTATAATATATTTTATAATTTTATAATATATATATATATATATATATAAAAATTATATATATTATATATATATATAATATATATGAACACACACACAACACACACACACCCACAATATATATATATATATTATTATATATATATATATTATATATTATTATATATATAAAATATATATATATATAATATATATAGATATAATTATATTATAATATATATATAAAATTATATATATATATATAAAATATTTATATATATATATATAAAATATATATATATATATATAATATATATTTTATGTATATATAAAGGCATTTATTAGTTTTCTCTTCAGTAATTTGGTTGTAGTCCATGTTTCTGACCCATAGGTCATGACTGGGAAGGACTTTTTTGGTTGAAACTTTTCTTTTAAACATAATGACAAGGAGCCTCTTAGTAGGTTTACTATGTCTGTCGAAGGCAGCCAACCTAGCCTAATGTGTCGTTTAAATTTTCCTTTTCGTTTCTGTATCTGTTTGAATGTACTCTACTGTTGAACATGATCTTAGTCTTTTTCTTGTTCATCCTAAGTCCGACTTCCAGACTTTATTCACATCGTTTATTAGTTGCTGCATTTCATTTGCAGATTCACTGAAGAGAACAATATCATCTGCAAATCTTAGATTGTTTAAGTATTCGTCTTCTATTTTGATACCATTTCCATTCCATTCTACCTTCTTCAATATTTCCTCAAGGCAATCTGTAAACAGTTTTGGTGAAGTGGTATTGTCCTGTCTAACAATTTTTTTAATTGGTATTTTATCGGTTTCCGAGGGAGCTTGATGGTTGTTGTCCCATATTCGTGTATATCTTCCAATATACCTCCTCTACACCCTGTATCCAAATAGCTTCTAGTACTGCTGGTATTTAACAGAGTCAAATGCCTTTTCGTAATCGATGCATGCCATACACAGGGGTTTCCTATATTTGTTTTATTTTTTCTCTTATTTTTTTCTCTTATTTGAGCGTGTGGATGTGGTCTGTTGAAAATCCACTGCGGAAGCCTGCCTGTTCTCTGGACTGGTTAGAATCAAGACTGCTAACGATGCGAGTTGTGATGACTTTTGTAAACACTTTGTAAGGAGTCTTATGGGTCAGTATCTTTTAAGATCCTATCCCCTTTTTTATGTATCAAAATATTTGTTGATTTTTTCCAGAGGTTTTCCTTTCAGAAGGCATTTGTTAAACAGACTGGCTAGTTTCACTGTTGAAAATCTCTTGCATCTATTATAAGGTCTATACTAATTCCATCTTCACCTGGCGTTTTCCCTCTCTTCATACCTTTAAGCGCTCTTTTTATTTCTTCTGTTATGATGCTAGGTACGTCTCTAGTTACCACATTCGCATCTATCCGTGGCTGTACATATGAGTTGTATAGATCCCTGTAAAAGTCTTCCATTACTCTTATGATCTCATTCTTATTATATGTTCCCTCTCCGTCTGGTTTCTTTATTGCATTATTTAATATCTTGTGTTCTTCACCTAGTCTTCTAACAACATCCTACAACATCCCATTTAATGAAAGAGAGTTCCTCATGTTTGCTAGTAAGTTGGATTCAGTTCTGATTATATATGCAAAGGTTCATCAACGACCTGTTTGACGACCTGCTTTTAACCGGAGATTTTTAGCACCCTCTACTAATGTATATTAGCTTCCGTAACCAGGGGCTCCTTTTCCTTCTGGGAATGAGGTCCGTTGCTCTGTTTGTACAGTCATGGTTTTTGATCGAGTGGGAGACAGCCGAGTTACCTCCCCACCTACTAGGTCAGGTGTATCTTGATGGGTGGGGAGGGTGTAGTTTTGCCGGGATCCCATTTATAAGTCTCTCCAGCAGGGTTGGCCTTGTCTAGTCTACATATAAGCAGCATCGCATGGGTCTGCTCACTACAACAGGGTATACTCCCGTGGCTTGAGCATCAGAAGTGGATATATATGTGTGTTTATATTTTATACACTGATTTCATTTATG
>NW_023651589.1:86185-91185 GCF_015228065.2 Penaeus monodon
TAATATCAGGCGTGCTTTCCGGGTAGGCGCTTGGAACATCCAGTCCTTGCGGCAGGATGAGCGGTTACCTCTGCTCTCGTGGGAATTGAAGCGACTGGGAGTTGAGGTGGCTGCACTCTCAGAGGTAGCGGCACGATCAGTGTGGGTGGTTACACCTACTACTGGTCGGGCCGCAGCGATGGTCACCACCTCCAGTGTAGCCATAGCCATCTCCAGTCGACTTCAGCCCGCGGTAGTCGAGGTGACACCGGTTGATGAGCGTATTATGGCATTGAGACTGAAGCATGCTTTTGGCTTCTTGTCTCTTATTGCTGTATACGCTCCTACCGATGTATATAAAATCGATGTGAAAGAGGCGTTCTACGCCAATCTCGCATCTGTGGCAGACGATTGCCTCCGGCGAGATATTTGCATTGTTCTGGGCGACTTCAATGCGGTATCCAGCTGTGACCGAGCTGGCTACGAGATGTCTGTTGGCCCCCATGGCTCGGGAGTGATCCCACAGCGAGAATAGCCCCCTTCTCCGGGACTTTGTAGGTCCCAGAAATGGGGGATCTGGGGCCCCTGGTACCAGCGCTCCAACCCGCATGGGGACGGAAAAGCGATACGGGTAAAAGTGGCCAAGGAGATCGACCACTTTCTTTTTAGCACGGGATGGAGGATCCCCAGAATGCAGGGTTTACCAGAGGGGGCCGGTTGTAGCACCGACCATAGGCTACTTGTGGCTACCCGCAGGTCACTTAAAAACTCCCGCCCCTCCAGTGGCCACCCAAAGGTTTTCACTTGGACAACAAAGGGAGGAGGAGTGTGCCCTGGGTTCGCCATGGCAGTCTTGACCGTTCACAAACCCAGAAACCCTGAGGCCCCAGTGTCTGTGGGAGTTCTTCAAGCGCGTAACCCCCAAAGCAGCTCGGGAGTCCTTTGGCGTAGCCCAAGGACAAGGCAAAAAATTCCCATCTCCCGGAGACATTAGAGGCCACTAAAAGCGTGTCGCAAGGCTCGGCTGAAGGGGAACCAAGTCTTGCGTCGTTCCATGGTGCGGGGGCCGGACACGCGAAAAGGGGAAAAGGAACAGTTTATCGGGAATCTTGCTGAGGAGGTCAAAGGGCCTTTTTTGATAAATGCCCTTTTGCCCTGCCTACCAACCTGAGAAAACTAAACCCCAAACCCCTCCTCACAGAAGACTGCAGTCCGATCAGGGGATGGACGGATATTCAGATATGTTGGGGTTGGGAAATTTTGGGCTGAGTTTTTTAAACAGTTGTCCGGGTGGACCCTAAAACAACACGCTTAGATGCAACGTGTTGCAGTGCCTGTCCCCGGACCCACCCATCAGCGGGGAACCTCCACCCTAACAGAGGTTAGGCTGGCTTTTCCAAGCTGAAGTGTGGGAAAGTTGCGGCATATGTGATACCCTGCAAAACTGCTAAAGGCGGGGGGTAAAACCTAGGATTGGGGCCTGCATACCCTGCTGCCATCTGGGAGTCTGGGTACCTTTCCCCCTGACCTGCTGGGGGGCCGGGTCACCCCTCTCTGGAAGGGGAAAGGGATCGTTGGGAATTTAGCAACAAAACCGTGGCTTTATAGCTCAGATCCCAGGCAAGGTTCTCGCCACATTTTTCTGAAACGGACCCGCCCCTCCCTATTGAGGCACCACAGACCGGAGCAGTCGGATTTACCCCTGGAACCCAAATAACCATATACTATCGCTTCGAGAAATTGGGGAAAACCCGGTGATTTTTGGTCTGGGTTGCTTGCAGCCTACACGACCTCAAAAAAGGGTTTGACTCGGTGCAGGGAGATCCGGGGGGCTCGGGGAATTCGACACAGATTTTTGGGCCCCTGATAGAAAGGGTCATATGGTATGAAAGTGCTGTAAATTGTGGTGGGGGTATACAACTTCTTCCCGTTAATTCAGGGGGAGGCAAGGCTGTGTCCTTGCCCCCAAACACTTTTCACACTTGTATGGACGGATAATGGGCAGAGCTACACCAAAGCAGTGTGGAGAAAACACTAGGCAATTTAAGGTCTCAGACCTTGACTTTGCCGACGAGGGTGCCACCTATCTGATCCTTTTGGAGTCACTTGGTGGCTTTGATGTTTTTGCATGAGGCAAAGCCCCTAGGGGCCGGAGGGCTCCTGGCCAAGACCAAGTTTTCAGGATTTTGGGGGCCCCTTTAGGGGAACCCGTTCAGTCGATCCATGCTTGTGGCGAGGACGTTGAAGTCAGAAAGTTTTACATCCCTTTGGGTACGTATACATTCTCTGGGTTGTCAGACCGGAAGCAGTGACGGATTGGTCTGGCAACAGGAGCCAAAACTCGTCAACAAGAGCGTTTGGTATGTCGGACCTATGCAGAAGGACCAAGCTGTGTGTTTAAAAGGGCCTTGATACTGCCAGTTTTTGCCTATGGAACGAAACCTGGACGCTATCCAGGTTTTGGAGTCTCCCCCTTTTGAGCTTTTGTAACAAGCCCCCTTCGCCGGTCATGTGGTACATTTGGGCAGGACCACGTGTCAAACCCGGCGGTTTACACCGTGAGATGGCATGGGCCTGTTACTTGCATAATCCGGGATCGACAACTCAGGCTATAGGCCACCTAGCTCGCTTCCTATGGCGACCCTGCCCTAGGTGTCCCCCTGCGAGACAACCGGGGTGGAGGGGGACCTGGGGGACACCTGGAGATCAGGGTTTTGGCAGCTCGACAAAGAACTGTTACGGGAACTAGGAGGGCCGTGTCCCTCCCTGGAGACTCCCCGAGGGACCTCGTGGCGGAACGAAGGGTGGATGCGGCCAGCGGCCCCTCGGCTTTAGCCCCTTGATGATAATGATGATATATTATATATTATATATAATAATATATATATATATATATATAATTAATATATATATATATATATTTTATATAATATATATATATATATATATATAAAAATATATATTAATATATAATAATATATGTATAATAATTTTTGTGTGTGGTGTGTGGTGTGTGTTGTCTGTGTTTTGTGTGTGTGGTGTGTATATATAATATATTTTATATAATATATATATATATAATTATATATATATATTATATTTTATTATATAATAATATATTTTGGGTTGTGTGTGGGTGTGTGTGTAGGTGTGTGTCTATGTATATTATAAAATATATATAATATATATATATATATATATATATATATAGAAATTGTTTATATATAATATATATAAATAGACACACACATAACACACCCCCACACCCCAACACACACACACACACACACACCACACACAATATATATATATAATATATATTATTATATATATATATATATAATATATAATACCAAAATAATATATATATATTTTATATAATTAATAATATATAATAATATAAAATTTTTTTTTTTTAAATATTTATATTAAATAAAATTTTAAAAACATATATATTTCATTATATAATGAAATATATATATTATATATTTATATATTATATATAATATATATTTTTTAAAATTATATATATATAATAATTTTAATAAAATCCATATGCACCACCCCACAACACAACACACCCCACACACACACACCCCACACAACACACCACAACACACACACACACACACACACAAACACATTGTGTGCGTTCATGTTGTCGTGATGTATATATTTTTAATATTATATTATATATTATATATATAATATAAAATTTTATATATATATATATATATATTATATTTATATATATTAAATATTTTGTATATATATAAAATTTATATATCTATTTTATATAATAAAAAAATTATGTGTATATATATAATATATTATATATTTATTATTATATATATATTATAAAATTATAATATATATATACACACGTAATAGCATGAACGAAAAAAATTGTGTGTGTGTGTTGTGTGTTTTGGTGTGTTTGTGTATGGTGTGGTGTGTGTGTATGTGTGTGTATATGTTTTTAATGTATATATATATATATATTAATATATAAAATATATTATATAATATATATAATAATATATATTTAATATAAAATATATATATATTATTATATTATAAAAATTATAATATTATATATATTTTTTATATATATATATAACACATATTATACATTATATTATATAATATATATTTTATATAAAATATATATAATATATATAATATATAATTATATAAATATATATAATGTAATATATATTATATAATATATATATATTTATTATATATATATATTTATATGTATGTATGTATGTATGTATGTGCATCATTATAAATTATATATAATTATAATTTTATATATATATATTTTATATATATAAAATAATTAATATTAATGATATATCATATATAAGAACACACACACAGAACACACCACACACACACACAACACACAACACCACAACACACACCACACAAAACACACACACACACACACACACACACACACACACACACACACGTTTGTGGGTCTTCATGTTATGTGCGCATAAGTGTATTTGATTATGTATTCATTCAAGAGTATATATTCCCGATTTTTATCACCATTATACCCGATGAATGTACAGGAAGGAGGTCGAGGCTTCCCCCGAATGACTACTGAAAAATGCAACCCACTCTTTTGGAAAAAAAAAAACTTCGAGGTTGCGTGAACGTAGCTTTTACGAGAACTCGTCCCTCGCCCGTTGTGAAAGTGTTGGCCGCCACACAAATACAGTGCAGTTTCCGAAACCTTATTCCCAAGATCAAGGCGAGACAAACAGTGAAAATCAGCGTGCGATTGATACAACTCATACTGCAAGCCTCGATGACTAGTTTCGACGGCAAGTAGGAAAAGTAGAGTAGGAAAAGATACAACCTACTGTGTATCCAAATTTTTCATTTGGGTGTTTAATGTAAAAAAATGATGTTGTATTTTAGTGTGTAATAGTGATAATTATATTATTATATATATATATTTTTAAAAAAATAATATAATAATAAATATATATATTATAGAATAT
>NW_023651589.1:108685-111185 GCF_015228065.2 Penaeus monodon
ATTTTATATATAATATATATTTATTTAAATTATTAATTTTTATAAAGATTTAAAAACACACATTTAATTTTTAAATAAAATAATAATTTTATTTATATTAAAAAATTTTTATAAACTTTAATAACTACAAAACACACCTGGGGATATATATTATAATTTTATTTATTCAAATTATAATTATATTTATTATATTTATAATATTTAAAAATATTTTAAAAACACCCAAATTTTTTGTTTAATTTTTTATAAATTTATAAAAAAAAAATAAAAAGAATTAAATATATAAAATTTATATAAAGGGGGTTTGTTTTTGTTTAAAATATTAAAAATTTTTATAGTTTTAAATTTTAAATTGTTTTTTTAAATACATAATAAATTTTTAAAAAAAAATTTAAATTATTAATTATTATTTTTTAAGTAAACCCCCACAAAAAACAACTTTTTTTTTTTAAATTTATATTAAATTTTAAAAAAAGAAAAAATACTTAATAAATTTTAAAAATTTTGTTTAAAAATTTTTAAATAAATAAATATATAATTTATATATTAATTTTTTTATGTGTGTGTTTTTGGTTTTTTGGTGGTATGGGTTTGTGTTGTGGGGTAACATTTAAACAAAATCCCAAAAAACCCAAAACACAATAAAAAATTTTAATTAAAATAAAATTTTTAAATTAATATAAATATAATTAAAAATTAAATTTTTAAATTTTTCTTTATTTAAGAAAAATACGAAAATACAAACAAAAAAAACAACACAATAAAATTTTTATTATATAAATTAATAATTTTAAAAATATATTAGTAAAATATATTTTAAATTAAATTATTAAAGTGTTGTGAAGGTGTTTGTGGTGGTTCCCCACACCCACAAAACAAAAAACAACAACACACCACATTTTTTTAAAAATTTTTATTAAATAAATTTTAAATATAATTTTTTTTTTATGTGTGTTTTTGGGTTGGTTTGTTTTGTTTGTGGGGTGTGTGGGTGGGATTTTTGGGGGTTTTTTGTATAATGTTTAATGTATATTTATAAATTTTTAAAATTAATTATATAAAATTATTAAATTTAAATTATATTTTAAATATAAAAATTAATAATTAATAATAAAATTAAAAAAAAAAAACCCACAAACGAAAAATTTTTTGTTGCGCCGCCCGCCTTTTGTTGGGTTTTTTTTGTGTTGTTTGTGTTTTTATTATTTTTATTATTTTTTTTTTTATTTTTTATAATTTAATTTATTTAAAAATTTTTTTTTTAATTAAATAATTTATTTTTTTTTTATAAGATTAATTTTATAAATTTTTAAAATAATATAATATTAATATATATATAATATTATATAATATATTAATATATATAATTTTTTAAAAATAAAAAAATATATTAAAAAACAAAAAAATTTTTTTATATATATATATTATATATATATATATATTATATATATATATATATATATATATAAAATATATTTTTATATATAATAAATATAAATTTAATATAAAAATATTTTTTTTATAAATTTTTAATTTTATAAAAAATTTATAATAATAAAAAAACAATATATAAAATAATCCCAACTGGGGATTAAAAGAAAATTTTCTAAAAAATTAAAAAAAATATTAATAATAAATCTTTATTTCAAATTTTAAATAATAATGATTTTTTAATATTTTAATTAATTTAAATAATATTTTTAAGGGTTTTTTTTTTCCAATCCCTAAATTGTAAATATAAAATCCTAAATTAAATTATAAAGATTAATTTAGTAAAAAGGTTTTTATTAGAATTCTGGTTTGGGTTTTGTTGGTTTTTAATTTTATATTTTATTAATAAAAAAATTAATTTTTTCAAAAGATAATTAATTCAATATTAAAAAACAAAATTTATAAAATTTTTAAATAAATTTAAATTTATCTTTAAATTTTATAAAACCAAAACCCCCCATGGAAATAAAATAATAATTTTAATTTAATTATTTTTTAAATTTAATAAAGGGAAATAATTTAATCTTAAATTAAAAACAGTTTAAAAAAATTAAAATAGGGGGTTTTAAAATTTTTTTTAAATGTTATAAAATGGGGTGTGGGGGTTTTTTTTTTGTTTTGGGAATAAAATCAAAAACAAAGAAACCAAAAAAAAAAACCCATATTTTTTGAAATTATATTTTATTTAAAATTTAATTAATTTTTAATAAAAGTTTTATTTAATATTAATATCTTTATTTATTTTTGGTTTTTTCCTTTTGACCCAAAAAAAAAAAAACCATTTTTTTAATATTAATTTAATTTTTTTAAAAATTTTAAACAATTTTTATATAAACTGTTTTATGGTTTTGGGTTGGGGTTTGTTACCCCCCCAAAACAAAACAAAAAAGGGGAAAACTTTTTAAAATTATATTTTAAAAATTTAAAATAAGAATTTTAAAATTTTTTTGTGTTTTTTTGGTTTTTGGGTTGGTGGTTTGTGCAAAGTGGGGGTTTTTTTAAAGAAAAA
>NW_023651590.1:0-31613 GCF_015228065.2 Penaeus monodon
CCCCCCCCGTGGACCGGGGATAGCCTAACACTGGGAAAACCCCTCAACATGAGGATTTTCGAAATGGATTTGTCAGACTCCAAAACCAGTCAATCTAATACAAAGAGCCCTCTATTATTATAAAATCTAGAAACATCATGGCACAAAATCAAGCATTCTGCAGTGGAAATAAATGGCTTCTCCACGGGATGCCTCCCCCAGAAATGTGCGAATCCAGACATTAAAATTCTTATCCCCAGACTTAACATTGGGACCTTTTTTCGCTTCGCCGGTATCATATCTTCATTCTCCCATGCATGAGGGAAAGAGGGGCTTGATTACCCTTCAAGCAAAAATCCCTTTCCACAATAGCTGATGCCCCGGCACGTTGAATCCTTGCTGTCGGATTCACCTGGTTGGGGGGCCCCTGAAATTGTAAAAGGGGTATCAGCTCCACACTGTAGTCCTTAGATATCACCCAGGTCTCTGCTTCTGTAGCAAAATGCCCGGGTGATCAAGGGGGACACTTAAACCACACCACCCCATCCTGGCTATCACAACCGAATTCCCTGAATCGCTCTCCTCAATACTCAAGACCCAAGCATGTCAGAGGAGGGGTCCTAGCCCTCACCCTGGCCACTGCGCTCGGGGAGAGGTTTACTGGTGTATTGATGAGACTGTCAAAATTTACCATTTTGGCACATAACTACCCTCATGGATAGGGGGCCCAGCCGAAATACCACGACCGAATACAAGATGGAAAACAGAAAAGGCCAACTCCCATCTTTTTCAAATCCTTGCCCTGCTGTCTGAAAAGAAAATAAACCCCACACAAAGGAAAATGTGGAAGTGCTAAAGCCAGACTTGTAAATGCCATTGATGGGTAGCCTCATGCCATATCCAAAACTCTGCCGGGGCCCGGGAGTCACAAAACGCCTGGACTTCAACAAAAAATTAGGAAAGTCACCACAAGTAACATGTGCCGAAAAACATTTCCAAAGGCAAAAAACCCCCGCACCTAGCCCTCATATGGGGGGCTGTCGGGAAAGCCAAGGAAACTGCCAACAGATCAGGCAAGAAAAGTGGCTGAAAGGTTGAGTCCTTTGACCCCCATACCACCCTCTAAGGCTTGGGAAAGGGTCAACGAGCTACCATTGCTCAGCCCCGAATGCATGCCCATGACCCCCGTCGAGGGGAACAGACTGGCACAAAAATTCTCTCCAAAACAATAGCACGCCGCCGCCCAACTGAGGGGAAACAAAAATGCCTACACCAACAATTTGCTCATACAAGAAAGGGGACCGAACCCGATAACTCAAACTTATCTTTTCTCTGAGCCCCCCCCACGGAACCCCTTGCTGCAGTGGGGGGGGGGTTGGGGCCCCAAAGATCGGTAGCCGGACCAAGGGGTACCCTATTAGAGGGGTCACCATGGGGATGAGACAAAATGGCTTCCCGGTGCACCAAGGCCTAAAAGGGGGGATGGTGAACCCACCCCCCGGTTCATTCCCTCTTGGACCAGGGAACTCTCCCACGTGTGATTGCCCGGGATGGCATCCCATATTTCCAGAGACGGGTTCCTGAGGTTTAGTGATGCTGCCACTGTGCCCTGCAGCTAGCAACACACCCCTTTGGTCCTTTATTCTGGTTAAGGGTGGGTTGATCAAGGCCCGGGCAAGTCAAACGGGTTCAAATATGGCTAGGGTTAAGCAATATATTCAGTCCGGGAGCTCATATCCCGCGACTGCCATCAGTACTGTAATATGGACGTATATTTTCCCCCTTACCCCTGTGGCTTTGGGGAATTTTGCCCCAACTATAGCTTCCCCTCTTGGACCCAGGGTGGGGGGGGGGGGGGGGGTGGGAAAATGAAAATTCCAATTTGTATGGTACTACAATTTAAAAAGATCTAGCTCTCTCCCCCTGACACTTATGAAACCCCATTTCCTCGGGAAACTCACTGTTGTCCTTTTGAACCTTTCCACTTCCAAAAGGGCAAGAATGGACGTAATGGTTCCTGGGCTCCCAAACCGGTAAAAAAGGGGAAAAGCCCCTCCTAAATCCACTAAAAAATTTTTCCCTTGGTAAATGGAAGTCTCATATATATCCCTAGTAGTGAAGACCATTGAGGTGTATAAATCAGGATTTTTATTTTTTTAATACAACAAAAAATTGTTAAAGTAGTCAAGTGATCCTCGCATCCCCCCAAAGCGAGATGGTAGCCTGGTAGTTGAGGTTTCGTCCCAGACGAGAGGACTGTCGCGTGTATATGCGACTTCCGGGGGCCAAAGTTTCATGTTCTCCTCAAAAAAACCCTCAACATTAAAGGGCTTATTTTTTTCGAAAGACTGAGAGGTATTCTGAGGAGAAACTGTTAAGGAACTAGAAAATTTTTAATGTAGGGGCAAAAAGGGTTTTTTAAGAAAAATTTGGGGTTTTGGAACGTCGCACCACTCTTCTTTAACTTTTAACATTTTGTCCTTCCAAATCGGTTAAGTTACATGTACCACCTCAAGGTAACCCATATGTCCCCAAAACCCTACGGGTTTTCACTGCAGGGTTATGGACTGGACCAACCAAGAGTATGTGTAAATGGGTACAACAGGTCATCAAAAATTACAACTGTCCGGGTCCAATAGCTGATACCACTGCAAAAAAGCTCATGAAGTTTCTTCAAAGAAATTAAAAAAGGTAAAAATTTAAAAAGGAATTTGATAAAAAGGAAAAAGGGAAAAATTTATTTTCCCAGAGGCAAGTGACGTGCCCATGTGCTGTTTGCACAGCAGGTAGGCCCTTTTCCCTTTTCGTTCTAGCCCATCCCCTTCCCCCCAACCCCTTCCCCTCCAATGCTTCTACAACACACACTCTCCCACCCCTTTTAAACCCTCATCCCAAATTGCTGACACTGCCTCGGGGGATTTGTTCCCCAAAAACGGAGAGGAGTGAGGGGTCCTTGAGGAACTCCTCCTCCCAAGTAAGGTTTTTTGGGCCATCAGCAAGGCCCCGAGGCCTCAACGGTGACGCCCCCACTGCCCCAAATCCACAGGGCCTCTGCTGCTAGGCGAATCCCCTAAAGTAAAGGCTCGGCACGCCCTTTGCCCGCAAAGGAATCCTGAACCTGTGAAAAAGACTCCAGCTGTCAAACATCTCGGGGGGCCTCTGCTGCTAGACAGAATGCCCCTGAAGAAAAAGGCTCAGGTCCGTTCTTTGCCCAGGCAAAGAATTCTGACCTGTCCAAAGGGGAAAACCTGGGGAAAAACTTTTTCACGGTAAAAACCTTTAAAAAAAGGTACCCCCCCAAGGATCGGGAAAGGAACGCCAAAAGATGGGAGCACCTTCCACAGGTGCTCCCCAAACACCTTAAAAGAAATATAAAAAACGGGAATACCCTAATCCAATGGAACTGTCAGGGAATTCTGCAAAGGGGAAAGAACTGAAAACATCTGATAGCTTCATATAATCCTTTTTTAAAATTCTACAAGATATTATGACCAAAAAAATTGTCCTTTTCCTGAGAGGATTCCAATTTTCAAGCCCATTTGGGCCCTTTGCAAGGGACCTTTTAGGGGGATACAGTAAGGGTACGTCAAGATTTTCCCCTTTCCAGGCCTCCCCTCAACCACTGCGGGTAAAGGTTGCGAGAATGGGCTTGACCAACTTACTTTGTTGCATACTCTTCCTTCCTCCCATAATCTGAATATTATGATTTGGAAAATTACTTGAGCTTTTTGCCCTCCATTTCTACTTCTGGGAGTTTTCAATGGGCGGCATCCCCTCTGGGAGACATTTTGGCAACCCCGAAAAGGCCTTGGAGTCCTTTTTTCTTAGGTTTTTGCTGAAAAAATGACCCTCCACACATTTCCAATTAAAACTGGGACATTCTCCAAAGCCTATCAATGGCTCCCTGATTCCATTTAAACTTCATTGGCGGGTCGGGAAGATTTAAAGGGAAATGCCATTTTCCCAATGGTTGCTTGAACATGCGGACGGAATCTTTTTAGTAAACTGAGTATAAAGGATCTGTGAATGTTTCCAGTGTGTTCAAGATGCTGTTAATCACTTCACATCACAAATTCCCTTGCGAGAAGCATCCTTTCCCCAAAAATAGGGGCCCATTACCGTTCTTCCAGTACTATGGGGTCTGTAATGCCTCAGCTGTCAAGCAAAAAAACCCTGCTTTAAAGGGCAGTTAAAACACCCCCCAGGATTGAAAACCTCAGACTCGTGGGCAGTAGTCTCCTGTTTAAACTCTGGCCCCCTTAGCATGGGTATGGGAAAAAGGTGCGAAAGATTGCTGAAAAGACACATTCATGTCCAACCTCCTGAAAAAGATGGCATAACATCACAAACAAAAAAAATGATGCAAATGAGCTAGCTAAATCCTAAAGAGATCTCCTCTGGAGCATTTTACCCTGCTCGTTCTCCACTCTTCGGGCTAACAGGAACCCCTGTCGTTCTTCAGGGGATTGCAGCAAAACTTCCTATAAATTCTTTTTTTTGCGCAAGAATGGACTCTGCTTTCAGCCTGCCGAAATACTGCCCCAGGAAGTGAAAAATTTCCCCAAATGAACTCACTTACCAAGAGCCCCCAGAATTTCCCTGTTGACTTTTTTCAATAGGATCATGGGGGGGCACAGTGCCATCCACATAAGAGAAGCATTATCATTCTTTCCCAAAAACCTGGCAAGATGCTTCCAGCCAGGAAATTACAGACCAAATTTTCCCCCCCAGCTGCTCTGCAAACTGATGGAAAAAAGGGGTAAATTTTCAGGTTGACATGGCTCTAGAAAAAGAAAACGTTTTGACTCCTATAAATCTGGACTTGTGAGGATAAAACTGCTATACAGATTTCCTTCACACAGCGAGTCAATGATGCATCTTCTTTTACCTTAAAGGCCTACAGTAAAACTTGGAAGCTGGCATACCATGAAGCTGCATGACTTGGTTTTAAAGGACATTACCCACCTTTATACAAAACTTCATTTCTGACAGGAACTTTAAATTCGGGGAGGAAACAGTTTCTCTAACCTGGAAAATCAGCTGGAAGGGGTCCCACGGGGGTGTCTTAAGGTCCCGTTTGCCATTCTATAAATGACATCGTAAAGGGTTTTCCAAGTGCGGTCTCATGTATCTGTATTTTATACTTTACACTGTATTGGGTCAGGGGAAGCTTTCAGGTGTGCGGGCACATGCAGACTGCAATAAAGCAGGTTTTCAGTGGGCAACATCTCATGGGTTCAAATTTTTTACAAGCAAGACCATGGGTATACATTTCCAAAACGAAAGTTCCCTCCTTCCCCCTTTTAGGGCAAACCCCCCTGCAATTTGTCCAAAAAGGGGAAGTACTTGGGTCTTTTTTGATCAAACTTACTGGGTGCCTCATCAACGTTAAAAATGAAGGCACAAAAAACGTTTGTATTTTTTCGGGGTTTTTGCACTTATCTTGGGGTGCAGACCGCACAACGCTTTCCCTTTTTTTCCGAGCGCTTATTGGTAAACTTGATTATGGATTGAAAACTTTTCTGAAACTCCCCCCTGTTCTCTGGATGTTTGGGCTATTCATAATGAAACTCTCAGAATCTGTACTGGGCTTTCAGGGGCTTCACCTGTGGAGTCCCCCTTACTGAAGTGGGGGAAACCCCCTCTTTCTTCACCGAAATACATGAACCTATTTATACACAATGCTACTAAGGTTTTGGGGGTCTCCTACTCCAGATTTGGTTTCAAACCCCTTGAGGATAGTGATCCTTGGACAGAATGGGAATCTTGTGGAAAAACTTATTTAAATCTCACTAAGGTTCTGGGTGTTGGGAAATTTCCCCAATTCCCCCCTTTGGGCTAATCAATCGAGCTGGATTTTGCGGAAATTTTAAAGGGGAGAGATCTGAACTGAAATCAGAGAGAGATTTCTTCAGCACTTTCTAGTACCAAAGGTCGATCAATATATACAGATGGTTCGAAATTTTTAAATGGTGTGGGGTTTTCAGCATGACAAAGGAAAACTGCATCTGCAGTCTTTCCCCTAAAACCTATCTTCACTGCAGAGTTACATGCCCCCTTGCAGCAGTTAAGATACTAGATCTTACGAACCATTCTGTTGTAATATATTTGACTCTCATAGTCCTTGCAAGCAATAAGATTTTAAAATAAACCTCTAGTAGTGAGGAGGGGCAAAATTGGCTTGCATTGTGTCACACGTAAAAAAAATAACTCTATTTGGGTGCCCCAAAAATTTTTTATCAGTGGGAATGAGTGCGCTGATCAGAAAGGCCCAAGGGCCCTGCCCTCACCTTGTGATGTTTGTTTTTTTCCCCCCCACACACCGACTGAAACCCCCCCTAAGGGAGTCTTCATGATAGATGGAGGGAACAATGGAGGATCCTAAAAAAACAAACTGCGGAGATTAGCATCCATCCCAACCGAAAATGGAAATTGTATTAACAAAACTAAGAAACGGGCACACGAGACGACTCATGGGCTGTTTTATGGCTAAAATCAAATACTTTTGAGGGAGCCAAAACATTAAAAGTCGCAATGTAGTGGAAAAATGTGCAACATTCTAAACCAAAGCAATGTCTTGTCTCCCCCCCTATACCTGAAAAATGTATTGGGGAGTTGGGCATAGAAGGTCTTATTAGTTTCCTTAGGGGGGCTAAAAATTTTCAATATTTTAATTATAAAAATATTTATGCAAAAACTTTTATGCTAGCATAATTTTATGCTTTGATTTTTTTATATTTATTGTTATTTGAAATATTTTTATAATTTTTAAAGTTTTAAAAATTTCTAAAATTTCTATCTAAAAAGATGTTTCGCCGCTGATGCCTTACTGTTGACATGACAGACACTTTTTAAAAATCAAACAATCAAATTTTTTCTGAGGGGGAAATAGGAAAAGCCTTAAAGCCTTGTAAAACCCCTGGCTCTCATGGGATCTTGTACCCCATCTTTCCCACCTGGGACTAGTAGGTGAGCTTGCTTCCTGCAACTCTTAAAAATCCTGGGAACATCCCTCGCCCCCAAGTTGGAAAAAGGGTACCATGGTTCCCATCCCTAAAAAAAAGGACCAGCTGTCTGGCCCAAAACGGCCGAGAGGGTTACTGAAACCCCGGGTCTGATGGAAAATTGGCCCCCAAACCCAAACACTTCCCGTTCACCAGGGGGATGATGCAGCACCGCTAGCCACTTCTTGGCACAATAAGCAGGGCATTCTGTGGTAGTATTCCTTACCTGGGAAAAAGGGTTTTTTAAATGGCAAGTCCCCTTCATTCAGGAAGCCTGAAACCAAAAAATCAAGGTAGCTCTTGCTTATAGCTTACTACTCTAGAAATAGAAAGCCAGAGTGAAAAATTCCCAAAGGGCACCTTCACAGCCAGCCCCTAGGAAAAGGGTGCCACAGGCCCAGACCTTTTTAAAACATTAATGTCCTGTATCCTTAAATAAAACCCCCCATGGGGGCAAAACCCCTCTCCTATGCAGACAATCTTGCTATCATCTCCACTGACCATACAGCCTAAAAAAAAGCCCGCGTTGTCTGGACCTTGTGTCTATATGTTGTAGGACAGGACTAAAAAAACTCTGCAGCAAATCCAAAGCCATGGCTTTTTGAGACAAAAAATTCAAAGGGACAATCTGAAAATCCAGGGGAAAGGACTTGGAGTGGGTTTTAGGACTACCTCTACCTTGGGGTAAGGATGCCATCCTCTCCTTCCGAAGGGGGTCCAATACCTGGGTTGCCCAACCAAATCAATGTCTTTATGAGGCAATGATTGGGGGGACGCATGGAGCCAGACACAGAGTCAAAAATATTCTTGTACATGCTGCCGCCCCTTGTGGATATGCCTCCCCTTCTCTGATTGGGGTTAAGAAAAAATAAAATCAAATGAGACGGTCCAAAAAGAAGCTCCCGGGCATTCTGGGGGCCCCAAGTGGTGGGGGAAGGTCCTCACCTCCTCCTGGGGGCAAATCTTTTCCCCCTGGTCTCACGAATCGTCTCATGGCAGCACAATTCTTTTCAAAAGGGCATCCACTCCCGGAATACAAGCCTAGACTAAAAAAGTCAGCGTCAACAAATAAAGAGCTCTTTTTCACACAAATCCTGGGTGTTTACCAGGCGGGTGTTAATTGCCCTCAAACCAAAAAACAGCTTCTTGCCAAAGGGGATGGACTCCCCCCCGCTGACTTTGTCGAACTCCGCCGTGGGCACAAACCTAAATAAGTTCCTGTCTGACCTGGAAACCAAAAAAAATGAATCCCCACGCCTACCAAAAGGGCAAAAACCCAGAGATCATTGAAACCCCTATATCCTCCGGCAGTAGAACTACTATGGGATGAATCTCGACCCCTTGACCCCACTGCAGCGCCAGCATCGCAGAAAGAATCCCAAAATCCATGGGGGGAAACAGACAAACCCTCCTCGTAAAAGGCAAGGCGTTGCTATCAGGGGACCCCGGGCCACGCTCCGTGAGGGAAGGACCGTGGTCTACATACAGACTCCAGGGTCCTCATTGTCTTCACACGCTTACCCATACAATATCTCCCTTCTGACTACTACCTCACAGTGGCACGAGGATTTTTGCACAGGTTAAAATTTCAAAAACGGGGTTCCCGCCATTTGGGATAAAGGGAAATGAGCTTGCTGCGACTACCGAATTTGGGCAGGGGAAACCCCCCTAATCCCAATTATACATCCAACCAAAAACGAGATCCTCCCCCTGGGCTACGGGTACTCAGAGCCACAGGCTATAACCCTGGCACTCTCTGAAAAAACCAACAGGTACCGAAGTCTTCTTTACCAAAGCGCCTAGATTAACACTGGCCGAACACCACATCGACATTACTTAGATAAATTTTTGTGCCAAAAGCAATTCCCTGAGACAGGGTCCCCCCAACACAGCGTCGGCTGGTAAAAAGGGTTATCGGTAAACTTACCCTGGCTACAGGGGCGCCTGCTGGCAATCCCACCCTACGGTAAAACACCAGTGTCAGAGAACCAGATAGAAAGCCTAAAAAGCTGACACGGGTGGGGCCAAATGAAAGGGCCCGGGGGAAGGGAAATTCGAAATCTCAATGCTATCTGAGCTTTTTTCTCAAGGCTATGTCTTTTTCTCGTCGGGGTCCAGCCATCATTGGGACCCTGGCATTTTACGCTGCCGGTGATTAATTAAACTCGCATATATATGTTTTAAATTTTTAATTAAGGGTAGGTTCTGTTTGGGAGCTGGGGCCACACTGATACTTAATTGTTTTTTCATGTTTGATGCTCTTGGAGTGAAAACGTGGTAGGGTCCCCAGTCCCTTTCCACGGGGGGGCCGGTGTTACCTTTTTTAGGTAATCTTCTCTTCTATTCACCGGGGCTTGGACCAGCACTGACTTGGGCTGGTTTCCCCACCCAGTGGCTAGGTCAATCGAGGTGAATTTTTTCCCCAAGGGAACAACGCGCCGGCCGTTGCCGAACCCCAAACTCAGATTGCCTCGTGACAGTCTCGATCCGATGCTAAAACCGCTGGGCCACCGTGGCCTAATATATGTATATATATGCAATATATTATATAATACTAATATAGTGTGTGTGTGTGTGTGTGCATTATATATATATAATATATATTATATATATATATATAATATTATATTTTATATAAGCACACACACACACCCAATATGTTTGTGTGTGAGTATGTATGCATACTACGTCATACTACAGACTCATTAATCATCAATTTTTTTTTTTTTTTTTTACGGTAGGTTCATGTTTGAACCCCCCGTGGTCACAGCACGATACTTAATTGTAGTTTACATTTGTGATGCTCTTGGAGTGAGTACGTGGTGGGGTCCCCATTCCTTTCCGGGGAAGGGGTGCCGGTGTTTTCCTTTGGTAATCATTCTCTCTATTTCCCCGGGCTTGGACCACCTGACTTGGCGGACTTGCCCACCCATGGCTACGTGGGTAGTCGATGAATTCCTTCCCAAGGGAAAAAACCCCCCGGGCCGGTGACTCGAATCCTCAATCAATTGCCGTCGTGACAGCCCTGGAGCCGACGCTCTAACCAAATTTGGCAAGCCAGCCCAAGTCATGCGGGTCCCAACCCGGGATAAGTAGAGAGAATGATTCCTAAAAGGTAACCCGCACTTCCGTGGAAAGGAACGGGGGACCTCCCACGTCTCACTCAAGTCACCCAAAACTGAAACTACAATTGGGTACTGCGTGACCACGGCCTCAAACATAACCCTGAAAAGAAAAAAAGAAAAAAAATTATATATATATATATGTATATATATTATATATATATATTATATATTATATATAATATATATGTGTTGTGTTGTTTGTGTGTGTTTTGTGTGTCTTTGTGTGTGGTGGTGTGTGTGGTGTGTGTGTTATTGTAGTTTGTTGTGTGTGTTATTTTGTTAGTTTTGTGTGTGTGTTTGTGTTTGGTTTGTTTTTGTATTTGTAATTTTTTAGTGTTGGGGGGTGCACGTGTGCGTTTGGTGGGGGTGTTGTGTGGGGTGTGTGTTTGTGTGTGTGTGTGTTGTTGTGTGTGCATGGTTGTGGGTTAGTGTATTGTATGTTATCTTATATGTTTGTGTGTGATGGGGTGTGTGTGTGGCATGTGTGTGTATGTGTATTTAAATATTATTATATATTACATATATATATAATAAAAATTATATATTTTTTTATTAAAATTTATATTATATATCTGTGTTGTTTGTGTTGTGTGTTTAGTGTGTTGTGCGTTTGTATTTTTTTAATTATATATATTATATAATTATATTTAATTATTATTTATATATTATTTTATATATTATTTTATTTTATTTATATTGTGTGTGTGTTTTTGTGTGTGTGTGTGTGTTGTGTGTGGTGTGTGTGTGTGTGGTGTGTGGTGTGTGTGTGTGTGTTTGTGTGGTGTTGTGGCGGGGCGTGTGTATGTGGGGCTGTGTGGGTGTGTTGTGTGTGTGTGTGTTGTGTTGTTGTGTGGGTTTGTGTAAAAGGCCATTCCCCTTCGTACAATGGTGAACAAGGGTATTATAATTTTTTAGGGCGGACTCTTTTATTCTAAAGTTGACACACACAGTACGGAACCACAGAATGTCTTATAGGGGGAGGCTGTATGCGGGGTCGCGGTCAGGTCACGAATTCTCTGGTAAAACGAGTGAGATTAATTGCCACTACGCCCTCGCTGAGTGAATGGTTTTATTTGGGTTTTTGGATTCACGTGGAAAACGCCACGTAGTCCCTGGTAACAGAAATAGACTTCTGATATGTTTAGTGTGTGTGTTGTGTGCAGTGTGTTGTGTGTGTATGTATTTAAATATATATATATATTATTATATATATATATATATATATATATATTTTATAATTTAGGTGGGGGTGTGTGTGTATGTGTTTTTATATGTTGTGTGCATGTGTGTGGTTGCGTGGTGTGTGCGTTTTGTACTTATATGTCGTGTATATTGTTTGTGTGTTTGTGTGTGTGTGTGTGAGTGGTGTGTGTGTGTGTTGTGGTTGTGTATGGTGCATGTGTTGTTATTGTGTGTGGTGTATTTTGGGTACATAGTGTGTGTATGTTATTATGTGTGTGTGCGTGTGTATGTTATTATATTATTATAATATATTTTATATATATATATATATATATATGATATGCGTGTGTACTATGTTGTGTAGTGTATGTATTTTGTGTGTGTGGGGTGTGTGTGTGGTGGGGTTTTTGTGGGGTGTGTGTGCGTGTGTTTTGGGTGTGTCCTGTGGTTTTGTTGTGTTGTGTGTGCGCGTGTGGTGTGTTGTGTGTGCGTGGCACCATGCTTATGTTTCCCTTGTTCATACAATCAAATTTGTTTAAATGTTTTTTTATCGCATTGAAAAATTTTCATCAAACTACTGAACTATTCCGTTCTTTTTTATTTTACTAAATATATCTGTTTGAAGCCCCTTGTATCCCTCCCAGTATTTTCTCCCATAAATGCGAAAAAATAAAACAATATTCTTACTGACTCCGAATATTGAACGTTATTCTGCACAGTTTTCCTCATACTAGCTTTAAATAAATAGATTTAAATTTTGTAACGAAATGTCTAACTTTGGAAAACACGTTGATTTTTTTTCCGTTTCATTTGTGATAGAAAAAATGTGCTTTTTGTTCCCGGCCCCAAATTCCTTGGGGAAAAAAAGCACATACTAAATTACAAAAAAAAAATATTACACATGTAAAATGAATACAAATGAACGAAAGGTGTTTCATTCGCTTTTTCACATACACTTAAAACACACACGCACATTCCCTTTTTTTCCCTTACACACAAAACCCCAAAAAACACCATAAACCCCCCCAAAAAAAATATATAATAATATTTTAATAATATATAAATTTTTATATTAATTAAAATTTTATAAATTTTTTTTTTTTTTGTTTGTGTGTGTGTGTGGGTTTTGTTGTTTTGTGTGTGGTGTTGTTTTTGTTATACAAAAAACCCCTTTAAAACAATAAGAAAAAAAATAAAAAAAATTAAAAATATAAAAAAATATATATATATATATATATATTTATATATTATTATATTATAATAATATATATATTATTATATATAATAATTTTATTATTATTAAAATATATATATATATATATTTTTATATAATTTTTAAAATTTTTTTTTGCCCCCCCGGGGGGGGGGACAAAAAAAAAAGGGGATATAAAAAATTAAAAATATATAAAATTTTTATTTAAAAATATATATAAATTTTATAAATATATTATATATATATTAAAATTTTAAATTATAATTTTTATTTTATTATAAAATATTAAAAATATAATTTTTTAAAAAATATATATTTTATATATTAATATTTAAAAAAATTTTTATTATATTATTTTTTTATTATTTATATTTTTTTTTTTTTTTTTTTTAAAAAGGGGGGGGGGGGGGGGGGGGGGGGTGGGGGGGGGGGGGGGGGGGGGGGGGGGGGGGGGGGGGGGGGGGGGGGGGGGGGGGGGGGGGGGGGGGGGGGGGGGGGGGGGGGGGGGGAAAAAAAAAAAAAAAAAAAAAAAAAAAAAAAAATTTTTTTTTAAAATAATAATATATAAAATTTTAAAAAAATTTAAAATTTAAAATTTTTTTATATTATATATATTTTTTTGTTTTTTTTTTTTTTTTTTTTTTTTTTTTTTTTTTAAAAAAAAATATAAATATATAAAATTTATATTAGTTTTTATATATTTTTTGTTTTTTTGGGGGTTTTTTTTTTTTTTTTTTTTTTTTTTATTATATTACTTTAAAAAAAAAAAAAAAAAAAAAAACCGGGGGGGCCCCCCCCCCCGGTTTTTTTTTTTTTTTTTTTTTTTTTTTTTTTTTTTGTTTTTTTTTTTTTTATAAAATTTTTATATAAACCCAAAACCAAAAAAACAAAAAAAAAAAAAAATATTTAAAAATATTTATATATATAAATATATATTTTTATATATATATATATAATATATTTAATAAAATTTTTTTTTAATATAATATATAATAATATATATATATAAACTATATTACTATATATTGTGATATTATTATTATATATATTTATATATTATATATATTTATTAAAAATTATATACACATATAATGGTTTTTATATATATTTTAATAAAATATTATATATATATTATATATATTTTTTTATAAAATTTAATATATATATTATATATTTTTATAATATATATTCTTATATATGTTAATTATTTTTTTTTATTTTTTTATTTATCAAATTTTTTGGTGTGTGTGTGGTGTGTGTGTTTTGGGGTGGGTGGGGTTGTGTGGTTGTGTTGTGTGGGGTGTTATAATTATTTTTTTTTTATTTTAATATTTATTTATAATATAAAAAAATTTATTATATATTATATTATATATTATTTCCCCCGGGATAGTGTGTCGTATTATTATTATTATTGTTG
Organism: Penaeus monodon; assembly: GCF_015228065.2. Classification (NCBI taxonomy): domain Eukaryota; kingdom Metazoa; phylum Arthropoda; class Malacostraca; order Decapoda; family Penaeidae; genus Penaeus; species Penaeus monodon. The sequence goes on from NW_023651590.1 coordinate 13,924, forward strand.
TTTTTTTTAAATTATCAATATTATCGTCATGTTACCCTTGTTATCACACACATACACACAACACACACACACTGCCCACACACCCCCATCTATATATATAATATATATTATAATTATAATAAAATATATATATATTATAATTAAAATTTATATATTTTATTATATATATTTATATATATTATATATATTATATTATAATTATATTTAATATATATGTAGTGCGTGGGGTTATGCTGCATGTGTGTGGTGTGTGTGTGTGTGTGTGTTATGTGTGTGTGATAAAAAGGGAAAACTGACGATAATATTGATAATTAAAAAAAACAACAATTAATAATAATTCCCGACACACTATCCGGGAGTAATGGGTGGATCATAATTCGCCAAATGAGGGGGGGTTTGGGGTTTTCCCAATGGTGGTAAAAAATGCGGTCTTAATTGTGATGGGCCCTTATTTTTGCATGGGGCGTTAATTAGGGTTATGGGGAGGGGAAATTTTTTCATTGGAAGTTTGTTTTCTCGCTGAATGAGGCGTTTTAGCGGCCCGTGGCCCAAAACCAAGTCCGGTGGGGGGGTGCGGGGTCTTTTCCGAAAGAAGTGGGGGAAAAGTCGTAGCGGGGTCGAGATGTATTGGGGGCCCTTGTCCTCCATATCAATGAGGGGTGAAACGTCTGCCCCAAATTGGGGGGAAATCCCTCCCGGGTTGTATGATTGGACTATTTGAGTAGCCTTTTTTTCCTGTCTTGGTCTGCTTTGGCTGGGGGACGAGGGGTGAACCATAACACTGAAACGTGTCTGCTGCGGCCGACAGGGAGAAGCTGGTACCATCCCCTTTTAAATTTGTAAAGGGTCAAAACCAGGGTTCTTTTTTCATGGGGAAAGTTGACTACTTGTGAGATGGGCTCATTTTGTGGGTTTTGGGTCACCAAATATAAACACCTTTATATGACCGATATCGCAACCGCAAAGGGCAGGGTGTGGGTCGGTGGAACTGTTTTTACGGGGCTCGTGGATTTTTTAAGCTAACAACAGATAAGGGGCGCGGTGAGGTCATTCGGAACTTTCACATCCAAGGGGGAGGGCGAGAGGTCGTTTTTGGGCACAAAAGACCCCTCCCCCCCCGTTTTTTGTCGAAGGGGGATGGACATGCTGCACCCCAAAATATATGATGCTATCAAATTGATCTACCCCGCCTCGTGTGGCCAATAACCGTTGATTTAAAGTGATAGGGGGGAGTCGTCTGTTTTTTTTGTTACGGGAGTGACGTTGGGGATGAGAAACTTGGGACTTCCTTTCCCGGAGTACGGATTTTCCTGAAAGTGACGGCCTCCATTGCTACCCTAAAAATGTCCCAAATCTTTTTTGGGCTTTGGGTCACTTCACTGTTTTAATTTCACAACTGTGTTTTTAAAAAATTAAACGTTTTTTTCCCGTTGTACCAAAATGCACCTCCTTGAAACAAAAGTTTTACAAAACCAAAAAGGGGGAGGGGGGGAGGAAGTGGTGGGGGTCGATGTTCGCTATAAAAGCTAGATATCTTGGATGTACAGTGACAGTAATGGTTCACAAAATCACGGGTACCCACTGCACACACTCGTACTAGCCTAAGTGAATATAAAAAGCAGAAAAACGGTGAGGCCAGCAGCCCGGGCCCTTTGGTTTCCAAAGGGGCGCCGACTTGCACTCCGTCTACTACAGCGTCAGGGCGGTAGGAGTGGTTTGATTCAATATTTTAAATTACTTATATTAAAATATATAATATATATATATATAAATAATTATATTTATATTTTAATATATATTATAAATATATATATATATATAATATTAATATATATTATTATATTATATTATATATATATATATATATAAAAAATATATATATATATATATATTTTATTATATTATATATATTATATTTTATTATATATAATATATTATAATATATATATTTATATATATTTATATATTATATATTTATATATAAATTATATATGTATATATTTAAATTGAATCACACCCACTCCTCACTGACCTGACGCTGTATAGACGGGTGCAAGTCGGCGCCCTTGAACCAAGGCCGGCTGCGCCCCACCCTTATTCTGCTTCTTATATTCACTTTGGGTATACAGTGCTGGAGTGGTACTCCGTGATTTTCTGTGAATCCTACTGTACTGTACATTCCAAGATATTAGCTTTTTCTGCGATACATATCCCCCCCCTATTCCCCGCCCCCCTTCCCCCTTTCTCTGGATTTTTTTAACGTTGTTTTCAAGGGTGTGCATTTTTTGGGACAACCCGGAAACGTTAAATTTTTCTTAAAAACAGTTGTGAATTTTAAACAGGAAATGTCCAAAGACCAAAAAATTTGGACTTTTTCATGGGTGCAAGGAGGCCGTCCTTCAGCGACACAAACCCTACTCCGGGAAAGGAGTTCCCAAAGTTTCTTTATGCCCCTTCCTCCCGTAACAACAAAACAACGAGCTGCACACTATCATCACTTCTGATCCGGTTATTTTAGCCACACAGAGGGGTGAGATCCCAATTGATAGCAAACATATACTTTGGCGCAGCATGTTCCATCGCCTTCGCACAAACAAACGGGGGGGGGGGGGGTCTTTCTCTGTCCAAAAACGACCTCTCGCCCTCCCCTTGGGTTGAAAATTTCCCAAAGCCTCAGCTCCCCCCTTTTCGTTGTTGCTCTATAAATCTCCACGGCCCCTCAAAAGTTTGCCACCTACCCCACCACTGCCCTTTTTCGTGGCATATCGGTCATATCAAAATGATTAATTTGGGGACACCCTTAACCTACAAAATTGGCTTTCCCTCTTCACAAATAGCCACTTTCCCCCTCTGAACAAAAAACCCTGATTTGATCCTTAAAATTTATAAGACTGGTACCAGCTTTCTCTCCTTCGGCCGCAGCAGACACTTTTCAGTTTATGGCTTCACCCATCGTCCCCACCCAAAGCAGCCCAAAGCCGGGAAAAACACGGCTACTCACATAGTCCTTATCATAACTCGGCAGGGGTTTCCCCACATGGGGACGATTTTCTCACCGTCTTGTATGGGGGAAAAGGGCCAAACTACATCTCGCCCATCGCTACGATTTTTCCACCACTTTTTTCCCGGGAAAAGCCCCGCCCCCACCCCCGATTTTGGGTTGGGACCAGGGGCCGCAAAAAACCCCTCTTAAAAGGAGAATAAACCTTCCATAAACTTACCACTCCTCATACACCCCTTAATTAAACGCCCCACTGCCAATAAAGGTGCCCTCACAATATAAAAACCGCTTTTTTTACCACCTTGGGAAAAAACCCCCAAACCCCCCCCCTTCGGGGGTTATGATCCATCGCATTACTCCTGGGGTAGGTGTGGGAATTATTTTATTTTTTTGTTGTTTTTTTAAATTTTCATATTACGTCTGATTATCCCTTTTTATCACACCACATACACACACACCCCACACACACACCACCATGCACGCATACACACACGCACATACTATTATATATATATATATATTATATATATTAATTATATATTATTATATATAAAATTTTAAAATATAATATATTATACAATATATATGTTATATAATATATATTATATATATATATATAATATATATATATTATAATATATAGTATGTGCGGTGGTTTTGCGTGCATTTTGGTGTGTGGTGTGTGTATGTGTTGTGAAACAAAGGAAAACATGACTAAAATTGATAATTAAAAAAAAACCAACTAAAAATAATAATTACCGACACACACTCCGGAGTAATTTTATATATAATATATATATATATTAATATATATATATATATCTTATATTTTAAAATACATTTTATATATATATATATATTTATACTATATACACACACACACACACACACACCCCACCACACACCACAACACACACACCACACCCCACACACATATATAATATATTATATATTATATATATTATATATATTTTATATAATAATATATTATAATAGTATATATATTATATAACTTAATTTTGTTTTATATAATATATAATAATTTATAATTATATTTAAAATATATTATATATTATATATATATTATATTATTTATATAAAATCTATTATATTTTTTATTCGTGCGTGTGTGTGTGTGTGTTGGTGTGTTTCTGCGTGCGTGTGTGTGTTTCTGTGCGTGTGTGGTGTGTGTTGATTTGGGTTGGTAAGTAATAATACTAATAAAACACACACACACACAACACAAACCACACACACACACCACCACCCCCACCCACCACACAACCCCCACACCACCACCAAAACCACCCCACACAACACACCACCACACCACGCACACAACACACCCACACACTTTTATACATACTACATTCTACATAATATATATATATATATATATATATATATTATAATAATATTAATTATATATATTATTAAAATATTAAAATAATAATTATAATATATATATAACATATATATATATATAATATATATTATATATATAATAATATAAATATATATTTCAATATATATTATTAATTTTTATATTAAAAATATATTATATATTATTATATTTACGCGTGTGTGTGTGTGCGTGTGCACCACCACGCACGCACACACACACGCACACAACCACCACACACACACACACCACACACCAAACCACCACAACCCACACCCACATAATATATAATATATATATATTATATAATATATTAAATATATTATGTAATATATATATATATATATATTATATATATATATATATTAAAATTATATATTATATATATAATATAAAAATATGTTTTGTGCGTGTGTGTGTGGTCGTTTGGGTTGGGAAATAATAATACTAAAAAACCCACACCACACACCACACACACACACACACCACACACACACACACACACACCACACACACACCACACACAAACACACACACACCACACCACGCACCACGCACGCCACCACACACCATATACTACATACTACATACATATATAATATATATATATATATATTATATATAATTTTAAATATAAATATATAAAATATATATATATTTATATAAATATATATATTAAAAATATAAAATAATAAATATATATATATAATATATATATATTATATTAATATATATATCATATTATATATATATTATATATTTTATATTAAAATTATTATATGTATATTAATATTTATATATATTTATATATATATAATTTTAATAATATTCGCGCGTGTGTGTGTGGTTGTGCACGCCGCCGCACACACACACGCATATACATATGAAATATTATATTAAAAATTTTAAAATTATTTATATATTATATATTATATTATATATAATATTAATGTATATATATATATTAATTATATATATATATTAATATATATATATTTTAATTATATATATATATATATATTAATATATATATATATTTCTTTAAAATCTATTTTTTTGTTTGTGGGTTTTTCTTCCTTGTATCAACAGGGAAGAGTGTTTTTGTATACTAAACACCACCCACACACACACCACACCCCCAACACACACACACACACCCACACCACATATTATATTATATATAAAAATTAATATTATATTATATAATATATATATATATATATTTTAATAAATTAATATAGCGTTGTGTGTGTGTGTATGGCTTGTGTTTGTGGTGTGTGTATCGGAAGAAAGGAGAATGTGCTGTGTGTGTGTTTAATTATGTGTAAAATGCTATATGAAACACCTTTCGTTCATTTGTGATTCTTTTTACTGTTATATATTTCTTTATTTGAAATTTAGTTCATTGCGTGTGCTTATAGCCCCTAAGCAGATTATCTGTAAAGGGTCCGCGGATCACTAAACACTTTTTCTACTCCAAATAAAACGAAAATACAACGTGTTTTCTAAAAGTTAGCATACTTTTTCAAAATTGAAACTCTATTTTTTAAAAGCTATATTGAGGGAAGCTGGCAGAATTACGTGCTCAAAAATTGGGTCGTAGGGAAAATTGTTATTTTTTTTCTGCTTTATGGGAGAAAAAAACTAGGGGTGGATACAAGCTTACAACAGATTATTTGTAAAAATAAATAAATCGGGAAAAGTTCGTATTTGATGTAAAAATTTTACAAAGCGATAAAAAGCATTTTTCAAAACTAGATTGTATGAAAATAGGGACGAAAATAACATGGGGCCACCACCACACCACCACACACGCGCACACACACCACAACACACACACACAGACCACCACACACACGCACACCACACACACACACCCACACACACCACACCCACAAAAACATACATACACAACACACACTATGTCACACGCTATCATATAATATTTTAATAATATTATAATATATATATATATATATATTAAAACCCCAACCACCACACACACATACATACACTACACCAATATGTACACACAACCACACACACACTATACACACACAGCACACATACCACACACACACACACACACCACCACAACACACACCACACACACACACAAAACATATACACGTCTATACCTACATACACCCACACACACACGCCCACACACACATGCCACATCATATATACACACATACCACACACCCACACATAAATTATATATATTATTATATATATATATTTTATATATATTATATATATATAATATAAACATCTACACCACAGACACCGCACCACACACCACACTAAAACATATCAGAAGTCTATTTCTGTTCCCAGTGGACTACTGGCTGTTTTCCAGGGAAACCCAAAAAGCCCCAAAATAAAACCTTTCACTCGCGGGGCGTATTTGGGGCAATTATATCTCCCTCGTTTGCGAAAATTCGTAAACCTACCGCGCCAGCTACCCATCCCCATATATAGACATTCTCGTGGTTCCGTACTGTTGTTCCCTTGAAAAAAAGTCCGCCCTTAAAATTATACTACCCCCTTTTTCACCTTGTAAAAAAGAAGGGAATGCCCCTTTTTAACACACACACACACACACAACCCCCAACACACACACACACACACCACACACACACCATCACCATACACACCACGAAAACACACACACACACAAAAAACCCACACCACACAAACACCCCACACCCACAACACACACACACAACCACACACACACCACACACACACACACACACATATTATATATAATATTATATTATATATATATAAAAAATATATTAAATATATTAAATTTTATTATAAAATTTTATATAATTTTATATTATAATATATGTATATACCCACATGCCACCACACATACACACACACATACACTACCCCACGATATATATATATATATATTATATTTTATTATATATATATATATATATCTATATTATATAAATATATATATATACATACACATACCCACACATGCACACACACACCACACTCACACACAACATATAAGATACACATCATATACACATACCACCACACACATGCCCACCACAACACACACACACACAAAACACACCCACATACCCCACAACACCCCCAAAAACACACTGCACACACACATCAAAAACTTACAAATACAACAAAACAACAAACAAAACACACAACCAACAAAAAACTAACCACACACACATCACATACACATACCACACACACACACACACACACACACACACACCACACACAACACACCCACCCAACACACACACATAATATTATATATTATATATATATATATTTATATATATATACATATATAATATATATATTTCTTTTTTTTTTTTCTTTTTTTTTTACGTAGGTTCAGTTTTGGCCGCCGTGGTCACAGCATGATACCTAAATTTTGTTTTCTTTTGTATGATCTTGGGAGTGAGTACGTGGTAGGGCCCCCAGTTCCTTTTCCAGGGAGAGTCCCCGGTGTTCCTTTTTAGGTAATCTTCTCTCTACTTACCCGGGCTGGGACCCACTGACTTGGGCTGGCTTGCCCACCGAAGGGTTAGAGCGTCGGACCCCAAACTGTCACGACGGCAATCGATTCGAGGTTTCGGTCACCGCCGGGGGGGTTGTTCCCTTGGGGAAGGAAATTCCCTCGACTACCTCGTACCCTGGGGGGGCAAGTCAGCCAATCAGTGCTGGGCCCAAGCCCGGTAAATAAAAAATGATTTCCTAAAGGATAACCCGGACTCTCCCCCGGAAAGGAACTGGGGACCCTACCCCGTCTCAAATCCAAGAGCTCACAACATGTAAAATACAAATTTAAATATCGTCTGTGACCACGGTGGTTCAACATGAAAATCCCTTAAAAAAAAAAAAAAAAAAATTGATTGATTAATGATACGTATTATTGTATGTATGCATACTACTCAACACAAAAATTGTTGTGTGGTGTGTGCATTTAATATATATAATATATATAAATATATAATTATATATATTATATTATATAAAATGCACACCACACACCAAACATATTATAGTATGTATATATATATATTGCATATAAAATTATATGGGCCACGGTGGCCGGGGTTAGAGCATCGGCCTAGACTGTCACGCGGAAAATCTGATTTTCGAGGGTTCGAGTCACGGCCGGCGCTTGTTCCCTGGGAAAAGAACTTCACCTCGTTTGCCTACCTACCCACGGGGGTGGGCAAGCCACCCAAGCGTGCTGGTCCCAACCCCGGCGAATAGAAAAAATATTCCAAATAGGTAACCCCGGGCATTCCTGGAAAGGGACGGGGACCCTCCCACGTACTCACCCCCAAAGCATCACAACATAAAAACTACAATGAAGTATCATGCTGTGGCCACGCTCAAACTGCCCCTCCGAAATTAAAAAATTAATACATATATTGCGAGTTCATTACCACCCCGGCAGTCGTAAATGCCAGGGCTCCGAATGAGGCGGGACCCCGCGAGAAAACGACTATCGCCTTGAGAAAAAGCATCACATAGCTTTGGGTTTGCGAATTTCACCTTCCCCCGGCCTTTCTTTTGGGCCCCTGGGGCAGCTTTTTTTGGCGTCTCATCTGGTTCTCTGACACTCGGTGCTTACCGTAGTGGGGGATTGCCAGCGGGCTCCTGTACCATGGTGAAAAGCATACCGCATAATCTCTTTACCAGCACAGGCTGTTTCGGCGGACCCTGTCTCAGGAATTGCGGGGCCCAAAATTATCTAAGTAATGTACATGGGGTGTTGGGCCCCTTTTAAACTGGCGATTGTGTGAAATACTTCGTTACCTCTGTTGGTTATTTCGAGATGCCGTGGTTCATAGCCTGTGGCTCTATACCATACCGAGGGAGGATCTCTTTTTGGGCTTGGATGTAAATCATGGGATTGGGGGGCATACCCCCCCCAACTTCGGCTGTCTGTCAGCAAGCTCATTCCTTCTGACCCAAAATGGCTGGGAACCCAGTTTTATGATAATTTTTCAAACCCTGTGCAAGATCCTCTGTGCCCTGTGGGGATAGAGCAAAGTAGTATTGTCATTGGGTAAGCGCTGTGAAGACAATCGATGGATCCTCGACCCCTGTTGTATAACCACGTGCCCCTTCCCCCTCACGACGCGTGGCCTGGGCCCCATGATGCAAGCCTCTGCCTGTAGCGAGGGGGGCTTTTTTTTTCTGTTCCCTCGGGTTTTGGGGGCACTCTTGCTGCGATGCGGGCGCCGCAGTGTGGGTCAAGGGTCGTGATTCATCCGCAAGTTTTTCTACTCCCCGGAGGGTGATGTTAAATGACCTCTGGGTTTTTTTCCTTTTTAGGCTGGGCGGGGGGGTTTCATTCTTTTTGGTTGCCGGGCTCATAAAAGAGAACTCTATTGATTTTGTGCCCGGCGGAGTTTCGCAAAGTCAGCGGGGGGGGAGCCCCATGCCCTTGGGGCAAGAACTGTTCTTTGATTTGATGGCTATTAACACCCGCCTTGTGAGACAGCCGGGGTTTTGTGTGAAAAGACTCTTATTTTTGTTCTAACCTGCTTTTTTATGTCTTAGGTTGTATTCCGGGGACCTGGATGACCTTTGATGAATTGTCTCCCCCCCTGAATCGTTCGTGAGACCGGGGGGAAAAGTTTTTCCTCCGGGAGGGGTTTGGGCCCTTTCGCCCCCCACCTTTGGGGGCCCCCAAATGACCCGCAGCTTCTTTTTGGACCGTCTCTTTTATTTTATTTTTTTCTTATGCCAATCGAGCAGGGGGGCTGTCCACAAGGGGCCGGCAGCTTACATAAATGATCTTTGTACCTGTTCGGGCCCCTATGGCCCTCCCACTCTTTGCTCTCATAACAGACATTTGTTTTGGGTTGGGTCACCAGGTATTGGACCCCCTTTCTGGGGAGGGGACCCGGGTCTTCCTTCCCCCAAGGTAGGGGAGTCCTGAACCCACCCCAAAGTCCTTCCCCTGGATTTTCAGACTTGTGCCTTGAACTTTTTGTCTCAAGCCAGGCTTTGGATTTGGCTGCAGAGATCTTTGCCCTGTCCTACAACCTCATCAGACACAAGGTCCAAAAACGCGGGGCTTTGTTTAGGCTGTAGGGTCCGTGGAGATGATAGCAAATTGCTGCATAGGAAGGGTCTTGCACTCCACTGGGGGGTTTTATTTTTAGGTACGGAATTAATGTTTTTAAAAAGGTCTGGGGCCTGTGGCATTCCATTTTAGGGGCATGCTGTGATAGGGACCTTGGAATTTCACTCGGGCGTTCTATTTCTAGAGTAGTAGCTATCCAACCCAAAGACTTACCTGTTCCCTTCTGGATCGGCTCTCCTAAAAGGGAAAGGGGACTTGCCATTTAAAAAGCCTTCTCCGGGTAAAGATCTACCACAGAAGCCCTGTTATTGTGCTCAAAATGTGGCATGCTGTGTCTGCATCATGCCCCTGGTGAACCTGTGGAAGTGTTCGGTTGGGGCCCCATTTCCATCAGACCCGGGTTCAGTACCCCTCTGGGCCGTTTTGGCCAGACCTGCTCCTTTTGGGTTTTAGGGATGGGAACCTGGACCTTTTCCCAAACTCTGGGCTAGGTGGTGTTTCCCAGGCTTTTTAAATGAGTTGCGGAATGCAAGCTCACCTACTACCCCGGGTGGGAAATGATGGGTACAAACCTGAAGCCGGGGGCTGTGTTAAAACTGGTTTTATGGGCATTTCCTAGTTCCCTCAAAAAATTGATTGTTTGATTTTTTAAAAAGTGCTGTCATGTCACACTAAGGTCATCAGGGGCCCAACATCTTTAATAAAAATTTAGAATTTTTAAAAATTTAAAAAAATCTTCAATAAATATCTTAAAAATAAAAATAAATTAAAAAAAATCAAAGAAAATATTATGCTCTAGCTATAAAGTTTATTGCATAAATTTATTAAAATTGAAATATTAAAAATATTGCCCCCAAAGGGAAAACAATAACCTTCTTGTCACAATCCTCCCCCAATACATTTTTCAGTGTATATGGGGGGAACAAGTACATATTCTTTGGGTCTTAGAATTTTTGCACATTTTTTCCACTACATGTCGATTTTTAATGGCTTTTGGGCATCCCCCAAAAAGTATTGCTTTTCCCTCAACACCCTATCATCTCGTGTGCCGTTCTTAGTCTTTTTAAAATATTTTTTTTTCCACTTTTGGGTTGGGGATGGATCAAATCTCTCGCAGTTTTTTTTCTTTAGGTATGCCTCCATTGTTCCCTCCCTATCATGAAGACATCTCCTTATGCGGGGTTTCAGGTCGGTGGTGGGAGAGGAAAACAAACATCACAGGCTGAGGGGCAGGGCCTTGGCCTTCGATCAGCGCCTCTTCCCCACTGATCCCAAAATTTTTCTGGCCCCCAACATAGAGTTATTTTTTTTAACGTGTTGACATCAATGCAAGCCAATCTTAAACCCTCCCACTACAAATGTGATTTTTTTTAAACTCTTGATTGCTTGAAAGGCACTATAGAGCCCAAAATATTTTAAAACAGAATGGTGTAAATCTCTAGTCATCTTAACTGCTGCAAGGAGGCATGTAACTCTGCAGTAAAGATGAGGTTTCTGAAAAGACTGCCAATGCGTCTTCCTTCTCTCACTGCGAAAACCCCACACCATTTTCAATTTCGAACCCTGTTATATTGCTCTGATCCTTGGTACTTAAAATGTCTGAAAAATCTCTCTCTGACTTCATTTTCAGACTCTCCCCTTTCCAAATTCCGCCAAACCCACTCGATTTTTGGGTTATCCAAGGGGGAATTTGGGGGAATTCCAAGCCAGACCTTAGTGGACTTAATTAACCCTTTTTCACAAGTTCCTATTCTGCTACCATAGGATCAGCTATCCCAAGGGGGTTGAAAACCATTGGTGTGGGAGACCCCAAAATCCTAGTGCATTGGTAGTAAATCGGGTTTCATGTATTCTGGGTGTAAAAAAAGGGGGGTTCTCCACTCTCACATACAGGACCCACAGGTGAAGACCTGAAAGCCCCATACGATTCTGAGAGCTTCATTAAAACTGAGTCCAACCCAAACAGGGGGAGTTTCAATAAGCTTCACATCCAAAATAAAGTTTACTCAATAACGTGGTAAAACCGTAGAAGCTTGTGCGGTCTCCCCCCAAGAAATTGCAAAACCCCAAAATACAACGTTTTTGTACCTTCACTTTTAACTGTTTGTGTAGGCACCCTTTAAAGTTTTGGGTAAAAAATTAGACCCAAGTATTCACCCTTGGAAAAATTGCGTGGGTTTGCGCTAAATAAGGAAGGGATGGAACTTTCCTCGTTTTGGAAATTTCCATGGTCTTGCTTTTAGAAAATTTGAACCCATGAGATTTGCCCACTGAACAACCTTTTTATTCAGTCTGCATGTGTCCTTGCACTCCGAAAGCTTCCTCCTAGCAATACGTGTAAATCATCCACATACAGATTACTGAGACCGCACTTGGACAACCTTTACGTTCTTTAAAGCAATGGGAAACGGGGCCCTTAAGACACTCCCTTGTGGGACCCCTTCCAGCTGATCTTTCCGGTTTTGAAAACTGTTTCCTACCCGAACTCTAAGCTTCCCGTCACAATAAGCTTTTTGAAGTAGGTATGCTCCCTTAAACCCTGTCATGCAGCTTCATGATATGCATGCTTCCCAAATATTACTTAGGCCTTTTAAGGGCAAGAAAATTGCTATCATTGACATGCTGTGTAAGGAAATCGTATAGCGTTTCCATCCCCCAAATCCCGTTGATATGGAGTCAAAAAGTTTTTTTTTTTTCAGCCCCTTCAACCTGAAATTTCCATTTTTTTTCCCTCAGTTTGCAATGCAGCTGGTGGGGAAAAGGGCTGTAATTTCCTGGCGTGGGAAACATTTTTTTCCAGGTTTTGGAACAGGGAAAGATAATACTTCTCTCTATGTGGATGGGACTTGCCCCCCTTAATCCTATTGAAAAGTCTAAAAGAACTTCTGGGACTCTCTGGGAAGTGAGATATCTTTGGTATGGAACAGTCACTTCCTGGGGGAGTATTAGGGAAGCTGCAAAGCGAGTCCATCTCCTTGCCAAAAATACAATTTATATGGAATTCTGCTGCCCAATCCTACGAAGAAGCACTGGGGGTTCCTGTTCGCCCGGGGTGGAAAATCGAGCAGTGTAAGATGCTCCCGGGAGATCTCTGCCATGGATTTTCTACCTTTTCATCATCTTTTTTTTCGTGATGATTATGCCATCTATCTTCAAGCGGTGTGACATGAAAGTCTCTTTTGCAAACTTACGCCCTTTTCCCATACCCATGCTAAGGGGGGCCCGAGTTATCGAGGAGACTACTGTCTCCCCCACGTCTGAGGTTACAATCCGGGGCGTCGTTAACTGCCTTAATAGCTTTTCTTTCCTGACAGCTTGATGGCTTTATAACCCCCAAGTACTGGAAGTCAACGGGAAAGGCCCCCACTTTTGGGGAAAGGTGCTTCTGCTGCAAGGGGGAATTTTTGATGTGAGTGATTAACGCATCTTGAACACACTGGAAAAACATCACAGATCCTTGCAGTACTGCAGTTGATCTAAAAAGATTTTCCCGTCCCTTTCAAATCAAACCCTTGGAAAGTGGTCATTCATGTAAGTCTTCCATGACCGCCAACTGAAGTTTTAACTGTGAATCAGTGACCCATTGATATCTATATTGGAGAAAGTCCCAGTTTGAATTTTAAATTGTGAGTGTCCTTGTTCAGCAAAATCTTAGAACAAAGGGTCCAAGGGCCCCTTCCCCGGGGTTGCAAAAGTGTCTCCCCGAGGGGATCCGCCCCTTGAAATCCCCAGAAGTAGAAATGATGTGGCAACTGCTCAGTAGATTTTTCCAATCATTAATTTCGATTTTGTGGGGAAGAAATGTTGCAACAATTTTGTTCGTGTCAGCCGATTCCGCAAACCTTCACCTGCAGTGTTGTCTCAGTGGAGGCCTAAGGGAATATCTTGACGACCCTTACTGCTACTCCCATAAAGGGCCTTTCAAAAGGGCCCATAAAGGGCTTTAACTTGGAATCCTCTCAGGGAAATGGTCAAATTTTTCCCGGGATAATATCTTGTAGACAACACAAAAGGATTTATAAGCTATCGATGTTGCAGTTCTTCCCCTTTTTGCATGAATTCCCTGACAGTTCCTTGGGTTAGGGGTTTCCCGTTCTTTATATTATTTCTTCTAAGGTTTTTGGCGCACCTGTGGTCAAGGTGCTCCACATCTTTAGGCTGTTTCCTTTCCTGATCCCGGGGGTACCTTTTTAAAGGTTTTTTACCTGTGGGCTATTTTTTCCCAGGTTTTTCCTTGGCAGGTTTTTAGAATTTTTTTTGCCTGGGCAAAAAAACGGACCCGACCTTTGCTTCAGGGGCATTTTGTCTAGCACAGGGCCCCTGAATGTTCTGACACTGGAGTCTTTTACACGTTCAGGATTCCTTTTCCTGGGGGAAAGGCGGCCTGGCCTTTTCTTTTGGGGCTTTTGCCTAGCAGAGAGGCCCCTGTGGGTGGTGGCAGCTGGGCGTCACCGTTGAGGCCTCTGGGGCCTTTTCCTGATGGGTCCAAAAACCTTATTTGGGAGGAGGGTCTCCTCAATGGGCCCCTCACTCCTACTCCCTTTTTTGGGGAACAACTCACCCGAGGCAGTGTCAGCAATTTGGGGCTGAGGGGTTAAGGAAGTGGCAGAAGTGTGTGTTGTATGAACATTGGAGGGGAAAGGGGTTGGGGGAAGGGATGGGGTAGAACCGAAGGAAAAGGGCCCACCGGGTGCAAAAAGCACAGGGCACGCACTTTTCCTCTGGAAAAATAAATTTCTCCTTCTTCTTATTATCAATACTTCCTTTTCAAATTTGTACCTTTTACTTGCTTTGAAAGAACTTCATGAGCTTCTTTTCATGGGATCACATATTTTACCTGGAACAGTTGTCATCTTTTTGAGCCTTTTACCCCACTTTAAAATACTCTTGGTTGGCTCCATGTCCATAACCCTGGCAGTGAAAGCACCGCTAGGGTTGGGCACATTGGTTTACCTTGAGGTGGTACCATGGGAACTTTAACCGATTCGGAAAAGGACTAACATGTTAAAGTTTGAAAAGCTGGGGGTCGACTGTTCCCAAAACCTCAACTTTCTTCTTAAAAAACTTTACTGCCCCTACATTTAAAAATTTTCTGTTCCTCTAACTTTCTCCTCGAAACCCATCATCTTGCGAAAAAAATAATGCCCTTTCACTGATTGGGGTTTTGTGGGAGAACATGAAAATTAGCCCCCGGGAAAGTCGCAATTTACACCGACAGTCCTCTCGTCTGGTGACGAAAACCCCAACTCCAGGCTACCCTCCGCTGTGGGGTGATCGAGGATCACATTTACATACTTTAAAAATTTTTCGTTGACTTAAAAAAAATCAAAATCCCTGATTATACACCACAATGGTCTCACTACTAGTAATTACTATTGAGATTTTTTCCATATTTACCAGGTAAATTTCCCTTTGTGATTGAGGGACTTTTCCCCCTTTTTTACCGGTTTGGGGGCCCAGGAACCATTACGATTCCATTCTTGCCCCTTTGGGGAAACTGGAAAAGGTTCAAAAGTGACAACATTGATTTTCCAAGGAAAAGGGGATTGCATAAGTCTTTAGGGGGGAGCAGATCTTTTTAAAATTTTAGTACTCATACAAATTGGAATTTTCCCTTTCCCACCCCCCCCCCCCCCCCCCACCATGGAGTCCAAAAGGGGAAGCTATAGTTTTGGGGGGCAAAATCTCCCAAAACCAGGGTAATGAGGGAAAAATACGCTGCCACATTCAGTACGATGGGAGCGGGACCTATGAGCTCCCCCTGAAAATATTGCTTAACCCTACCATATTTGACCAGCCATTGACTTACCGGGCCTTTATCAAGCCACCATCTAAACCGAATAAAGGGCCAAAGAGGTGTGTTGCTAGCTGCGGGCACAGTGTGCGCATCACTCAACCTCCAGGGTCCTGTCTCCCGGTAATTGGGATGCCTGCCGGCAATCACACGTGGGAATTCTCCCTGGTCCAAAATGGAATGAAACCGGGGGTTCCCTCCCCTCCTTTGGGCCCTTTGGGGCACCAGGAAGCCATTTTGCCTCCCTCACGGTGACCCCCCTAATTGGGTGCCCTCTGGTCCGGCTCACCGATCATTGGGCCTCAAGCCCCCCACTGCAGCAAGGGGGGCTTCCCTTGGGGGCCTCAAGAAAAGATAAAGTTTTAGTTATCGGGGTTGGCTGCCCTTTCTCTGAATTTAGCAAATCTGTCTGGGGGTAGGCATTCTTTTCTTTCCCTCAGTTGGCTGGCAGGCTGTTCTACTTGTTCTTGCAGAGAACTCGTGTCATCCCCGTTCGCCTCTGACTGGGGGGCTGGGGCATGCTTTCGGGGGGAGCAACTGGTACCGCTTGACCCCTTGCCATGCTCTTTGGGGTGGTAGGTGGTCGAAGGACTCACACCCTTCACCACTTTTTTTTGCCTGACTCTGTTGGCATTTCCTTGGGTTCCGACGCCCCCATATAGGGGTAGGTTGTCGGGGGTTCTTTGCCTTTTGGAAAAGTTTTTTTGACATGTGTACTTGTGGGTTTCTTTCCCAATCTTTTTGTTGAAGTACCCCGGGGTCTTTTTGACTCCTGGACCCCGGCAAGTTTTGGGTAGGTCGTGGGCTACCCCATCAAAGGCTTTACAGCTGGCTTTTTAGCACTTCCCTTTTCACTTTGTGGGGTTCATTACTTCTCAACACAGGGGAAGGTATTCTGAAATGATGCAGTTGGGCCCTTTTTTGTTTTTTCCCTCTTGTATTCGGGCGTGGCTTTTTGGGTGGGCCCTACCTGAGGGGAGTTTAGTCCATAATGGTAACTTTTGACGTCTCATCAATACACCAGAACCTCTCCCCAAGTCGCAGTGGCCGGGGGAGGTCTAGGGCCCCTCCTCTGACATCGTTGGCTCTTGAGTATTGAGGAAGCGATCTCAGGGAATGTCTGGCTATGTGATGCCAAAGGGGGGGTGTGTGTTGAAGTGTCCCCCTATGACACTCGGGCATGTCTACAGAACAGAGACCTGGCTGATATCTAAGGTCTACAGTGTGGCCACTTTAACCTTTACAATTTCGGGGCCCCTCAACCAGGGGAATCTCGAAGCAAAATTAAAAGTCGGTGCTCAGCTATTGTGGAACAGGGGATTGTTTCTCTACAAAGGGGAAACAAAACCTCTCTTTCCCTCCCTCCAAAAAAAAGGGGAAAAAAGGGAAA
>NW_023651591.1:0-5574 GCF_015228065.2 Penaeus monodon
AGATTGTATGTATGTATATATATATATATTATATATATTATATATATATTAGTATATATATATATATATATATATTAATATTATATATTATGATTTAATATATTATAATATATATGATAATATGTTATATTATAAGTATATATATATATATATATATTATGTATCTTCATATACATGTCATATTGTATATAACATATATGCATAAATATGTGTATATATATAATATAATTATATATATAATATATTATATATATATATATATATATATTATATATATATATATATATATGATATACATATATATATAATGGTAATATGTTTTTATGCTGTACATTGTACAGTATATAAATATATGTATACATGTTGTGTATTACATGTATATGATCTATATGTACATAATCTATATTTATATATATATTATATATATATATATATATATATAGTATATATATTAATATATATTAATAATGTTATGTATACATTAGTATATTATAATATATTATATGTGTATATATAATATATAATATGTATATATCTGCAATTTATGTATACTATAATATGATATTAAAATATAATAATGTATATATGATATATATGTTATATGTACGCATATTAAAAATATATTATATATATGTATATAATTATGTACTACATGATCATATATATATAAATTATATTATATATATATATATATATATATATATATATATATATATATATATTGTATATCAAAAATATATATATGCATATATATGATATATATACATAGAGTTAACCCTAGGTTAGCAGTAGGAATGAGGGGTAGGTTTCTTAGTTCACAAACATTTAGGAAAGAATATCGTGGAATTTTATGGTATAAGCGAAAGAGTGGCTTCAGTAACAAAAGAAAAGAAAAAAGAAAAAAAAATAGTTACACAACTTAAAGATTGTTCAATCTGTTCCAGCTTGCAGCCACAGTGATGAAGAAATAGAGAGCTTCTATGAAGATGTTCATTTTGCCAGCGAGAGAGAGAAAGAAACATTTCACAATAATTTAATGTCAAAATAGGTAAAAAGACAGGAGAAACCGTATTGGGGAAATCGCGGAATAGGCAAATATAGGGGGACAAATGCTAGCGATTTTACGAAGGCTCGATCACTCAATATCATGAATACATTCTTCGAAAAAAAAGGCTGGAGTGGCAATGATCATCTGACATTAAATACGATATTGACTTCATAATTTCAAAACAAGTGCGATATATTTTAAAAATTTATTAATAAAGTAAATGTTGGCAGTGACCATAGAATGGTCAGAGGCCAAATTAAATTACACTTCAGAAGGGAAAAGAACAAACTTAAACAAAAACAAAAACTGCAGCCAAATTCAGCTAGCTTGAAGACCAGAGCGACAGAATTCAGCATTAACATCCGAAACAGATGATCAGTTCTCAGTAACGAAGATCTTAACATTTACCAAATCAACAACAGCCCAATGACATAATAAAGAAATTTGCACTTGAAGTAGGCAGTAAGAACATGAAACAAAGCTCCAGCAAGCTATCGATAGAAACAAAACAGCTTATGCAAAAATGTAGGGTCATGAAAGTATCATCAAACAGAGACAAAATAGAATTAGCTGAATTAACAAAGACTATAAATAAAAAATAAGAGAGAATATGTACGGATATTCGATACTCAGATAATAAATGACAGTGATCTTTGGTACCAGCATAAAGACAGCTAAAAGGAGATTCGGAATAGGGAGAAACCAGATGCAGAAGTGCATATAATAATGAAATAAAAAGCAGTGGATCTATACAACTCAATGAATAGCCACGGATAGAAGCGGACGCGGTAACTGGAGAAATGCCTAACATCACAACAGAAGAAAAAAGAGCACTTAAGGCATGGAGAGAGGGAAACACCAGGTGTGACGAATTAGCATAGACCTTGTAATATAAAGGAGAAATTGCAACAGTGAAACTAGCCAATCTTTTTAACATATGCCCTCTCAACGGAAAAACTCCAAAAGCCTGGAAAAATGCAAAAATCATTTTGATAAAAAAAAAAAGGGGGGGGGGATAGAAAGGATGTAAAAAAAAAAAAAAAATAATAATAATAATAATAATAATACCGACAAATAAGCCTCCTTTCAGTTACAAAACTGTTCACAAAAGTCATCAAAACTCGCATCTTTGACAGTCTGGATTCTACGCAACCTAGGGAACAGGCAGGTTTCTGCAGTGGATTCTTAACAACAGACCCCCATCCACACCTAAATAAGAAAGAAAAAAATAATATAGGAAAGCCCTGTGCATGGCATTCATCGACTACGAAAAGGTATTTGACTCTTTACAAATGCTAGGAGTACTAGGGGCTGTTCGAAAACAAGGAGTAGAGGAGGTATATTGTAAAATATTGGAAATATATACGAGGATGAGACAACAACCATCAAGCTCCATACGGAAACTGACAAAATACCAATTAAAAAAGGTGTCAGACAGAGCGATACCATCTCATTAAAACTGTTTACAGCATGCCTTGAGGAAATATTCAAGTTAGAATGGAACAGAAAGGGTATTGAAATTAGAGACGAATACCTAAACAAATTAGATTTGCATATGATATTGTTTTCTTCAGTGAATCTGCAAATGGAATGCAGTAACTCATAAACGATCTGAATAGAGAAAGCCTTACAGACTTATGATGAACAAGAAAACACTATGATCATGTTCAACAGCAGAGTTCAATTCGAACAGACACATGTACAAGGCGAAGCCCTAGAGCTAGTGGACAAGTATATAAGGGCAACTCATACAAACACATCTAGTGAAGAGGAAATTCAGCAACACATTACTCTATACTAAGAAGCTCCTTGCAATTATGTTAAAAAGAAAGTCTTTAACCAGTGCTTCTTCTCCAGTTATGGACCTATGGATCAAAACATGGACTACAACCAAATTACTGGAGTGGAAACTGATAAGTGCCAGAGAGGGATGGAGAGGTAGGTATTGGGAATCAGCCTAAGAGAACGTAAGAGGGCGACGTGGATCAGGGAACAGACAAAAGTGGAAAAAAAAGGCAATGGGCAGGTTATATATGTCAGAGACAGGACGACAGATGGACAAAGAAAGTAACATGAGCTATAGATAACATAAAGAAACCAAGGCCAGACCAGTGACAAGATGACATGACGAAATAACATTTGGGGTCAAAGACTGGAAGCAAAAAATACAAGACAGACAGAGTTGGAAAAGATTGGGAGAGGCCTACATCCTGCTCTGGATTGATTCAGGCTGATGATTATGGTGATGATATGTATATAAGTACATATATATATATATATATATATATATAATATATATATATATATATATAATATACAAGGCTCGGCTGAATGGTAATCAAGTCTTGCGTCGATCCATGGTGCGTAGGGCTCGGGCACTGCTGAGAAGGGACAAGGAACAGTTCATCAGGAATCTTGCTGAGGAGGTGAAGGCCATTTCTTGGTAAATGACCTTCACCCTGCCTACCAAGCCCGAGAAAGCTGAACTCTAAGCCCTCCTCACAGATGACTGCAGTCCGATCAACAGATGGACGGATCATCTCAGATCATGTTGGGCTGAGTATTTAGAGCAGTTGTACCAGGTAGACCCTCCAACAGTTAGCTTGAATGCAAGCTATGTCCAGTGCCTGTGCCGGACCCACACATCAGCGAGGAACCTCCTACCCTAACAGAGGTTAGGATGGCAAATTCCAAGCTGAAGAGTGGAAAGCTGCAGGCATATGTGATATCCCTGCTGAACTGCTAATGGTTGGGGGTGAACCTATGGCTCAGGGCCTGCAAAAAGTCCTTACTGCCATCTGGCAGTCTGGTACCATTCCCCCTGACCTGCTGAGAGGCGTGGTCATCCCTCTCTGGAAGGAAAAGAGGATCGTTGGAATTGTAGCACTACCGTGGCATTACACTGCTCAGCATACCAGGCAAGGTTCTCGCCCACATTCTTCTGAAATGGATCCGCAACCACCTACTAAGGCATCAGAGACCGGAGTAGTCTGGATTTACTCTTGGCAATCCACAATAGACCGAATACGAGCGTGGATCGCTATCGTGAGTTTGGTCATGGATTGCTTGCAACCTACATCGACCTCAAGAAGGCTTTTGACTCGGTGCATCTGACACAAGATTATTGGCCTACTAGCAAGCCTTTATACTGGTACTGAAAGTATGGTGGGGGTCTGTCGAACTTCTTCCCTGTTAATTCAGGGGTGAGGCAAGGCTGTGTCCTTGCACCAACAATTTTCAACACCTGTATGGACTGGATAATGGGCAGAGCTACTAGTCAAAGTCAGTGTGGAGCTATCCATTCTGAGTCCTTGGAGTCACTGGTGGCGGCTCTTGATGCATTTAGCAATGAAGTGAAGCCCTTAGGCCTAGAGGTCTCCTGGATCAAGATTCAGGCCTTTGAGGGCCTGTTAGGGGAACCCATTCAGTCGATCCATGCTTGCGGCGAGGACGTTGAATTTACAGAGAGTTTTATATACCTTGGTAGCATAGTCCATATCTTTGGGCTGTCAGGCCAAGAAGTCAATAGACGGATTGGTCTGGCAACAGGAGCCATGAACTCGATCAACAAGAGCATTTGGAGATGTCGGTACCTATGCAGAAGGACCAAGCTGCATGTCTTCAAAGCCTTGATACTGTCAGTTTTGCTATATGGAAGCGAAAGCTGGATGCTATCCAGTGTCTTGGAGTCTCGTCTTGATGTCTTTTGTAACAAGTCCCTTCACCGGATCATGGGGTACAGTTGGCAGGACCATGTGTCCAACCAGCGGTTACACTATGAGACTGGCATGATATTTGCTATATCCGGGATTGCCAACTCAGGCTATATGGGCACCTAGCTCATTTCCCTGTGGACGACCCTGCCCATCCCTGTCTCTGTGAGACAACCCTGGGTGGAGGAGGCCTGTGGGACGACCCAGGAGATCATGGCTTGGGCAGCTCGATGAGACCTGTCGCGAGGAATTAGAGATGGGCCGTGTGCCTGCCTGGATCCTCGTGGCTGGAAGCGAAGGGTGGATGCGGCCATGTGCCCCCGTCGGCGTTAGCCCCTCGATGATGATGATGATGATACATACATATATACATACATATTTTTTTTTTTTTTTAACAGTAGGTTCATGTCTGAGACGCCGTGGTCACAGCATGATACTTAATTGTAGTTTTCATGTTGTGATGCTCTTGGAGTGAGTACGAGGTAGGGTCCCCAGTTCCTTTCCACGGAGAGTGCCGGTGGTACCTTTTTAGGTATCATTCTCTCTATTTATCCGGGCTTGGACCAGCACTTGACTTGGGATGGCTTGGCCACCCAGTGGCTAGGTAGGCAATCAAGGTGAAGTTCCTTGCCCAAGGGAACAACGCGGCGGTCGGTGACTCGAACCCTCGAATTCAGATTGCCGTCGTGACAGTCTTCAGTCCGACCCTCTAACCATTCGGCCACCGCGGCCTTGTCGATCATGGGCTTCCATGATTTTTTCTTAGCAATTTAGAGCGGTGGTTTGCCATTGTTGTTTTGGCCCCCCCCCCCT
>NW_023651592.1:0-5574 GCF_015228065.2 Penaeus monodon
TATATAAATTTTATAAATATATATATATATATATTTAATATATATTTTATATATATATATATTAATATATAATATATATATATATATAAAATATAATTTTAATATATAATTTTTTATATATATAAATCTAATTATATATATATATTTTATTATATATAAACTTTTATATATATACATAGATAAACACACACACACACATACAACACACCCCCACACACACACACACACACAGTTTATATGTATGTATATATTATAAAATATATATATATTATAATTATATGTTATAATATATATATATATATATATACATACATATATATGTGTGTGTGTGTGTGTGTGTGTGTGTGTGTGTGTGGGGTGTGTGTGTGTGTGTGTGTGTGTGTGTGTGTGTGTGCATGTATACTATTGGGTATATATATATGTATATATATTATATCTATATTATATTATATATCTATATAAAATATATATATATATATATATATATACATATATATATATAATATATATATATTTTGTGTGTGTTTTTGTGTGTGTGTGTGTGGGGGTGGTGTGTGTGTGTGGGTGTGTATGTCCCACATACACACACACACACACACACACACACACACACACCCCACACACAACACACACACATACACATACACATACACACCCCCACACACACATATATATATATATATATATATATTTTATATATATATATATATATGTATATATATATGTTATATATACATATATATATATATATATATATTATATTATATATTATATATATATATTTTAGTATATATATATGTATATATATACCTTTTATATATATATATTTTAATATAATATATAATTATATATATATATATATATATAATCATTATCAATAACGGTATGCTCATGTTTGGGCAGCCGTGGACCTCTCCACCATCCTTCGCCACTCAACTCGATCTTGCGCTTTTATTTCCACTTGTACCATCGACAGCTCGCAAATATCTTTGATGTTGTCGCTCAGTTTTATCTTCGGTTTGCCTCTTCCTCTGTTTCCTATCACCATCCCTGTCAGCAAGTTTTTCTCAATGATTTTACTTCTCATCACATGACCAATAAACTTTAGTTTCCTTTTGTTCAAGATGTCCAACAACTGGTCTTTACAATTTATTTTTTTCAGCATTTCATCATTCTGTTTTCTTTTCTGTCCAGTTAATATGTAGTACTCATCTGTAACACCACACTTCAAAACTATTGAGCTTTGACCTTTTTCTTGTCTATCTTCTTCAGCACCCAACACTCAGAACTATGTGATGCAATTGGGAAAACTAATCAGTTTTGTCCTTAAGGTAATGCTTCGGTCTTTCCAGATGTTATTGAGAGCAACTGTGGCGTTTTTGGCAATGGTAATTTTTCTTTTTATCTCTGGTGAATCATCATATGTATTAGTTAAAACAGCTCCAAGATAAGTGAACTCTTTCACATTTTCCACAACCACTCCATTGATTGTAACATGTTCATCATCGTTCATTGCCGGTTATCTTCGAATCTTCATGATTTTAGTTTTCTTGGCAATAAGAAACAAACCAGCCTTTTTGCTTGCTTCTCTAAGTTTATCTAGTAGTTGTTGTAGTTCAGTGATACTGCTGGCAATTGAAACTATATCATCGGCGTATCTTAGATTTGATATTTTGTACCCTCCAACATCTACATTTT
Source organism: Penaeus monodon (assembly GCF_015228065.2). NCBI lineage: Eukaryota > Metazoa > Arthropoda > Malacostraca > Decapoda > Penaeidae > Penaeus > Penaeus monodon. The sequence goes on from NW_023651592.1 coordinate 1,699, forward strand.
CCTTAAAAATTCTCTAGGCACTTCTCATAATTGCTTCAGAATGTATTTTAAAAAGGTGCGGAGACAGAATGCAACCTTGTCATACCCCTTTGGGTTGACTTCGAACCATTCTGTTAACACATAAGTGGTTCTTACAGTTGCTTGTTGTTGGTCATATATGGTTTTTAAATTAGTTGGATGATGTGTTTTGGAAATTTCATATCGTTCATGTTATTCAATAGGATATCTTTGATCAACAGTATTAAATCTTTCGAGTAATCGATGAAACACAGATATAGGTTCTTTCTTGATTCCAATCAATTTCAGATTTAGAATCTGGTTTCTGGTACATTTTCCAGGGCGAAAAACCGGCTTGTTTGTCTGCAACTTCTTCTCTTAACTTTAACTTCATTCTTTCAGCAATAATTTTTTCAACTGTGACGTGCTGTGACTTTTTAAATTTGCAATATTCCTGTTATTGTTGCATTGGACTGCGTCACCTTTTTAGGTATGGGAGTAAAGACTGATTTTACCCATTTCTTCTGGCCATTTTCTTTCATTCCAAATTTTCGTACAAAGTTTGTAGAAGGATTCAGCACTTCGCCAGCATTCTTGATTAGTTCTGCTGTATTTAATCTATTCCCGGGCTTTTGTTTTTTCTTTAGTTCTTTTATGGCTTTTATAACTTCATCTAGCAGTGGCGTGGTTTATCTTCGCTGTCATTGAGTCTAATTAAAAGTTGTTGTTAGAATCTTTATTCTTTTTGTATAGGTTGGAACAATATTGATTCCATCTATCTTTGACTTCTTTTCCATCACATAAAACAAGTCCATCTTCAGTTTTGATAGTGTCCATTGTAGGTTTAAATTTTCGTGTAATGTTTCGTACTCCTTGGTAATTACTTGGTAAATTACTTACTTGGTAAAATAAATTTGTCTTTTTCTTTTTGGCGATAGTTTCTTAAGCAGCGATCAGCAGTTCTTTTCCTTCTTCCCACAACTCATTTGGTGTTTTATCATCTTCACATTGATTGAGTACTTCAAATTTGTTTGACACTGTAATTCTGTAATTGTTATCAAGAGTTTTGTAGTCGAGTTTTAGAGATGGTGTTGGACGCTCCATCTTTTGAGTCTTATTTGAAAGTCGATAGTTTAGAAGTTGGTGGTCACTGTTGCAGTCCGGCACCAGGTCTTGTCTTGGCATTTTTTTATACAACTCTTCCATTTCTTGTTCAACACAATGTAGTCAATTTGGTTGTGTGTTCTTTTCTCTGGTGAAAACCACGTATACAAGTATCTTGGGTGGTATTGGAACAATGTGTTGGCTATAACCTGATTATTTGTACTACAGAATTCAATAAAATCTTCACCTCTTTCATTTATATCTCCAAGGCCGAATTTTCCACAGGTATCATTTTTAGATCATTTTGCCTACTTTTGGCGTTGAGGTTTACCCATGATTACTTTTACATTTTTGTTAGGGATTGTGTCTAAAGTTTCTTGGGGAGTGTTAAAAAAAAATTTTCCATTTCTTCATCACTTGCAATGTTTGTTGTGCGTAGCATTGTATAATACTAAGTTATGAGGTTTTGCTTGTATTCTGACTTTTAAAATGCGATCATTTAGTGGGCTGTACCCAAGGAGTGCATTTGCAGGGTTTTTCGTGAGAATCATAGCAACTCCGTGACTATATCCCCTTCTTTTTCCCGAAAAAAGAACTGTCTCGTTTTATTTAGTTTTGAAACTTTTCCCTTACTTTTCCAATTGGTCTCACGGATCTAGTATTTGAATGTTGTATCTATCATTTCGTTACAGACTGTATGCAATTTACCCATCTCTTTCATTTTTCTTACATTCCACGTTCCGATTTTTTAAAATGTTTCTTAATTGGACATGTTTTCTTTATCTTCTTTGTCTTCGGGATGCATATTAAACATTGTCAGCCTGGTTGCCCACTGGAACAAAAAAGCGCCCCTTGAAAACCCCCACGACGGCGATGTGGTATGAATTATCATTTCTGTATCATTGGTGTAGAAAGGTTTTTTCAGGAGAAAAAAAAGTTGAGTGGAATCCCCCGGCTCCTTCTCAACTCGCAGTCTCCAACTAACTAGGAGGAACTATCTCTGCCGCTTTGAAACAGTTACACTGCAATACGCCAGACATATTGTTTGGTGAAACTAGTAATAAGTAGGTGTTTTCACCAGATATCCACTGCCCTGCTGTAGACAGCTTCACAGCAACCCTGGCATAGGGAGCTAATAGGGGGCTATCCCGTTCAAGGGAACCCCAGGGTGCATTTATTGTCTTACCCAGGACAAATATATATATATATATATATATATATATATATATATATATATATTTATATAGATTTTACATATATATACAAAACATATGTATACATAAATATATATGTATGTATATATTTACATGCACACACACACCACACACACACACCACACACCACACACACACAAAACACCCCACACACACACACACACACACACACACACACACACACATACACACACACACACACGTAAAGAAAGAAAAAAAGAAAAAAAACTGCCAGGAGAGGAAGGAAAGTTTTACTTTCTGTCCCTTTTCCTGTACAGATGTGTAATCCTGTTGTTCATTATTGAGCTATTTATCTACGAGGGAGATGTATTTTTTTTTTCAAAACAAAGAATGGCTAGCCATTTATTCATGAAGAGAAGAAGTACCAGACACCTTCATACATGTAAAAACCGTGATTAACGACAACTTTTTCTTTTTCCGGATTTAATCTATTGTTAACATTTGGAAGAATTTAATAGTTTCGGTTTATTTGTGTGCAATTGTAATTACTTTAAGAATTTAAAATAATTTAATTCAAGTTCTCGCAACAGGGAAGAACTACCAACCTTGGATGTTAAGGATGAAGACCATAACTGCTATAATTATTATTTTTTTTATCTTTATTATGATTATGTACTTATATCGAACTTTGATATTACTATATAGAATTTATCAAGAATCCTTTCCTGTAACTTTGGATTGGAAACATAGAATAGGGAGATTAGAATTTTGTAATTCCACAAAATCATAACATAAGTTTGTGGGTTCATTGAAAATATGTAATAATAATAATAATAATAATAATAATAATAATAATAATAATAATAATAATAATAATAATAATAATAATAATAACAATAATAATAATACCGCCCGAGGTGAAAAAAAGAAATTGTAGTCGAGAAGAAAAGAGGGAAAATTAAGTAAAGTGGTCTTGGCTGGAGCGCCAAAAGTGTTTATATATATATATATATATATATATATATATATATATATATAATATATATATATTATATATATATATATATATATATATATATGGCAAAAGTATGAAAAAAATAAAACTCACCATTGGCCGCGTTATCATATATCTGTGCCCTGTCATCGCTCTGTTAAACAAGAAATAGTAATTTGTTCTTAATAACATATATGGCGAATTGCCCAAGAGGCAGAAATTCAGTAATTATTTTACATTGCCTTCTTCTGTGTAAAAAAAAAAGAAAAAAAAAGAAAGAAAAAATACACACACACACATCTTGAATAAGGTAATAAACAATCAATAAATTTTATTGAACAATGTCACACGCTTCTTAGTAGCAGAAGCTGGTTTTCGGGTATACATAAAAAAATGGGAAATAATGAGTGTGTATGTTTGTCTTTGTGTACTGGTTTGACTTCTTTTGTTTGTATGGACATATAATTTTTTTCTAAGTTGGTATTGGCTATGAAATATATTTTCAGACTAGGTTTGACAATTTTTTACATGCATATATATTATGTTGAACTTTTAATATACTATGCAATACGTGATACTGTATCGTAACAAACTAGAATGATATAA
>NW_023651593.1:2500-5574 GCF_015228065.2 Penaeus monodon
CTGAAGATGTATTTAAAAGGGCTGACCTAAGGGCATGTGAGGGGAGGAAGGTTCATATAACCATCAAACACTTACTGGTTCGCTGTAGTGTGAGAAGGTGTAAGAAAGTGTGTGGAAAGAGTGGTAAGCGAGACGTAAGCGTGGATTCAGTGGGTATGTTGTATGTGGGAAACTTGGGGTATGTGTTATGGATGTGGTTGATGTGCGTTTCAATGATTTTTTTGATGGTGATGATGGGATAGATAGTGATTTGAATGTTTCTTTTTGAGTGTTAGTTTTTTCAGTGACTTGAATGTTATTTGTTTGTTATATTTTGGGTTTCTGTTTTTTGGGGGAAGGGGAAATAATGTGTATTGATTGTTTTGAGGTGTGTTCTTCAGAAACCTTTAAAATTTTCCCTTGCTTTTCATGAAGGGAAAATGATGTTTATCTGAACTAGATTTGCTTAATATTGTAAAAACGCAATAGATAGTAAAGTTGTTCTTATAATTTTGGATTTTTTCTTTTTCTTTCATTTATTTCATAGTAAAGTTTATCTAAAAAGGACTTGTATATGTTTTGAAGTGTATATTAATACTTGCACAATTCAAGTTTACATTTTGATAAACTTCTTTACAGGCAAATTACAGTTAGTAGTATGCTCTTCGTACTTATGTTTTTGGATTTACTATAATCGGGGTTCATGATTAGGTAGGATTTTTTTTTCTTTTTTTTTTTTACAGTTTCTCCATCCATATTATCTATATCTTGTATAATATTTTCAGTTGAAATGACTTCCTGCGCAATGATGAAGATGACTGGATTCCTGCTAGGGGCATCTTTTGGCCTTAGCATGGCCTACCACATTTCTTCATATACGTGAGCCCAGGCAACTGAAAGTAAATGAGATTTATTCCTTATTAGTGAGATGTTTTCAAATATGAATTATAAATAGGGATCTACTGTTCAATAACTTGCTGAAAACATGACATAACATGGTTGGAAAGGGGGCAAGTGTGTTTTTTAACATTTTGCATAATTTTAAAACATACAGTAACAGGTTCTATATTAAATGCCAGATTATACAGATTGGGCCCATTATTATTATTATATGGGGCTGCAAAAATGCAGTGGTATCCATGTAACTGGGAACCCGTAGGGTCTCAGAGCTAAGGCATACTCATGAGGACTAAGCACGTAAAACCTATTATAGGGACATCTATAAGTATTGGTTGAAAGCTTGCCTTGAATATATATATTTTTTTATGTATATTTTATATGATTGATTGATTTTTATTTATTTATTTATTTTTATGTTTATGGCAATCACTGATAACTTTTGAACTTTCAGTTTACTGCAGATGGGCCAAAGATGATGTATGATTTCCGTACCCTGCAATCTTTGGACAACTGGAAAGAATCTTCAGACACTGTCAGGGAACCAGGGAAAGTCCAAAGCTGTTTTTACTTGCAGGTAAAGTTATTTTCTTTATTGTTTTTGTATCTTTCAAATAATTACACACATTTGCTGGACCAATAGTTACTAAATTGCAAAAATTCAAATCCCCTTATATAGATATAAATGCATCCTCTTTGCCATAATAGGCTTAACTTAAAGTAATACTGCAATAGTTTCTATGCAAGAGTTTTATGTTCTCAAGAACAGGGATGTCACTCAGTTTAGATTCAAGAACAGTATGTCACTCAGTTAGAACATGGACATAAAAGACATTATCACTTGCACTAGCTTAAACTAGGCTTTTCTATGCTATATTATTAACATCATGCAACTGGTATCTTGCAGAAATCAAAATTATTTCAGCGAGCTGTGTTCTTCTCCATGCTAAATCCTCAGCCGAATGGACGGGCTTTGCAGGGATTTACACAATGATGGGTGGAATTTAAGCAATCATTCAGCTCTTGAAATGAAAGTTCGTGGTCAAAGGGGATAACTACATCTACAAAGTGAACTTCCAACATAAAGGACAAGACCCAGTGTATACCCTTCTTATGAAATTTTCTTCACAGTAGTTGGATTTTGTTTTGTTAAACTGAAGTTGTAAAAATTTAAACATATCGTAAACTGTATGTACTATGTTTATGTTAACCAAAAGCGACAGGCATGGCTGTACATACATGCCATGCCCAGTTTATTTTGTTAATTGTTTTTACACATAGATGGGTCCACTTGTACTAAGTCACCAGTAAGCCCAAATTATGATTAGTACTTGTCTCATCTGTTTACCCTTTTCATTAATTTTTGAAAATATTTATGTTCTCTTGTATTGGTTTCTACTATTGTCCCATAACATTATAGTAATTACGATATCTATAATAAAAACAACACCATTGATATCAATAGCATTAGTTAAAAAAAAATTCAAAAAAGGTGGATTCAGGTAAGGTCACATGGTCTACTAATTGACTCCTTTGTGGCTAGCACTTGCAGAGCTGTGTGCATAGACATTTCACAAAATAATTCTAAAATGAGCACATCATTTCCCAGGTAACATTGGGTTTTAAACCCCAAAACAAAAATAACATAAAATAAAAAGATAGAATTTTTTTGTAATACAAAATATCTTTCAGGCTCCAGAGACAAGTGGACCATTATCTCTCTGCCGTTTAGTGAGTTTAAGCCATACTACCCTGGGGCTCTTGTTCTGACGCAGAACCTCTTGACACATCGGATATAACGGAACTACCATTCAGATTCCTGGTGGCGTTTAAAAGCGACTTTAAAAAGAGAGGAACAAGCTCACTGGAGATTTATTATATTCAGGCTGTTTGAAAATGCTGAGTTGACAATTGATTATCCATAATTATGAGAGATAATTTAAATTTTTTAGAGGAAGTGATAGATTTTTTTTTTTTTTTTTATGAAAATGAAAGTTCAGGCTTTGATGTTATCTTATTATTTTTCCTAACATTTTTATGTACAAATGATAGTGTAAAGGGTGAACTAATTTTCTCTTGTGTTGTTATAGCAAAATTAATACTGTACATGTTTTTGATTGTGAAAATTACTCTTATACTGGGTTACTATACAAAAAATTTAATATTCCCCCTATGTAACTAATGCTCATTTTTATTAG
>NW_023651594.1:0-5574 GCF_015228065.2 Penaeus monodon
GAAAATTCCTTCCAGGTCTATATTGAAAGAATGACAGTCTTGAAATTTGGAATGTGGGGAGTGCCGTTCAAAAAACTGCATCACTCTTAGGACGGACTCCAGGCCTTCCGAGGGTTGACAAAGTGTCTCCCAGAGGTGATGCCGACCATTGAAAGAGTAGAAATGGATGTGGAAACTGCCAATGATTTTCCAAATCATTATGTTAGATTATGTGAGGAAGGTAGATAGATGCAACAGTGTAAGGTCGTGTCAAGCCTATTCTCGCAGCCTTCACCTGCAGTGTTGTCTGCAGGTGGATGGCCTGGAAAGGAATATCCTGACGTACCATTACTGCTACTCCTCCATGAGGTCCATTGTCAAAAGTCCCATAATGGGCTTGAATTTGGAATCCTCTCAGGGAAATCGGATGATTTTCCCTGGTCATAATCTCTTGTAGGCATACACAAACTGGGTTATATGAAGCTATCAGATGTTGCAGTTCTTCCCATTTTGCATGAATTCCCTGACAGTTCCATTGGATTAGGGTATCCAGTTCTTTAAACTATTTTTTTCATAAGGTGTTTGGCAGCACCTGTGGTCAAGGTTTGCCCTACACCTTTAGGCTGTCCCTTTCCAGGATCTTGGGAGAGTCTTTTGAGGGGTTGTTTACCCGTGGAACTAGTTTCCACAGGCTTCCTTTTGACAGGCTCAGGATTTCTTTGCCTGGGCAAAGAACGGACCTGAGCCTTTGCTTCAGGGGCATTCTGCCTAGCAGCAGAGGCCCCTGTGGATGTGGTGGCAGCTGGAGCTGTCACCGTTGAGACCCCTGGAGCCCTTCCTGACGGCTCCAAAGACCCCACCTTGAAATGAGTCTTTTGAACAGACTCAGGATTCCTTTGCCTGGGCAAAGGGCAAACCCGAGCCTTTGCTTCAGGGGCATTCTGCCTAGCAGCGGAGGCCCCTGTGGATATGGTGGCAGCTGGGGCTGTCACCATTGAGGCCTCTGGAGCCTCACCTGATGGCTCCAAAGACCTTACTTTGGGAGGAGGAGTCTCCTCAATAGACCCCTCACTCCTACTCCGTTTCTGGTGGAATTCACCAGAGGCAGTTTTAGCAATTGGGGACTGAGGTTTAAAAGAAGTGGCAGAGTGTGTGGTGTAAGAAGCATTGGAGGGCAAGGGTTGGTGGGAAGGAGGATGAGCCAGAACCGAAGCAAAGGATTTACCTGGCTGTGCAAACAGCACACGGGCACGTCGCTTTGCCTCTGGAAAACTAACTTTCTCCTTGCTCCTTATTATCAATACTTCTTTCTCAAATTTGTACCTTTTACACTGCTTTGAAAAAAGTTTAAAAGAGTTTCTTTGCAGGGTTAACAGATATTGGACCTGGACATTTTTCATCTTTGGGATGCCCTTTGTCGAAACCAAAATTTTAAAAATATTTTTGGGTTGCCTTTTTCCCTTAAAAACGGCAAGGTTGGCTCCATGCCCAAAACCCCCTGGCAGTGGAAGCACCGCATAGGGTTGGGACTTTATGGTTTTAAAACCTTGGGGGTGGTACCATCCCCAAAACTTAACTGATTCGGGAAAGGGCCCAAACCCGTTTTAAAAAAAGTTAGAAGGAGAGCGGGGTGGGACTGTTCCAAACCTTTCCAAACTTTTTTTTTCTTAAAACGTTTTACTGCCACTAAAATTAAAAAATTCTCTATTTCCTCAAAAGGGTTTCTCCTCAAAAATACCTCATCGGGTTTGGGGAAAAAAGGACAATTCCCTTACCTGATTGGGGGGTTTTTTGAGGAGAACTGAAATTTTAGCCCCGGGGAATGTTGCATTTTGACGCAGACGGCCCTCTCTCTGGGACAAAACCTAAATATTGGGTTTACCACCCTCGCTGTGGGGGGGATGCGGGGAAATCACTTTGAAAATCCCTTCAACAATTTTTCCTGTATTTAAAAAAAATTAAAGAACCCCATGTTGATACCCTTCAATGGTTTTCATACTGGGTACTTCTATATGAAATTTTTCAAAATTTACCGGGTTAAGTTTTCCTTAGGGAAATTTGAGGAGGACTTTTCCCCCCCTTTTTACCGGGTTTGGGACCCCGGGGAAACCCCATTACATTCCCCATTTTCCCTTTGGAAGCGGGAAAAGGCCCAAAGTGAAAATGTGTTTTCCCAGGGGGAATGGCGGGGGTTGCGAAAGGTCGTCAGGGAGAGAGCAAAGATCTTTTTAAATTTGTAGTACCATAAAAATTTTGGAATTTTTTCATTTCCTCACCCCCCCCCCCAACCATGGGGGCCCAACGGGGGGAAGCAATATTTGGGGCTCAAAATCCCCCAAAACAGCCACAGGGGTAAGGAGGAAATAAAACCCCGAAAACTTTTCAGTACTGAGGGAAAGTCGCGGACCTATGCGTTTCCGTAATAGTACCTGGTTTACCCTAAACCATATTTGGGCCCGGGCCGGGTTGATTTCCCGGGGCCCTTTATCAAGCCCCCGTCTAAACCCGAATAAAGGACCAAAGAGGGGTGGTTTTCTAGGGTGGGAGGGGGGCAGGTGCCAAGGGATCGCTCAAACCCCCGGACTCCCGTTCCCGGTAATTTTGGGATGCCCCGCACGGCAAACACACGTGGAGAGTTCTCCCGGTCCAAGATGGGGAAAGAAACCCGGGGTGGGTGCACCATCCCCTCTCATAGGCCCCTTTTCCCACCAGGGGAAACCCCTTTTGTCTCATCCCTCACTGGGCCCCTCCAGTATGGGTTTGCCCCCTGGTCCGGGGCCCCCAGTTAATTTGGGGCCTCAAACCCCCCCACCGCGGCAAGGCGGCTTCCTTGGGGGGGAAGGGGCCCGGAGGAACCCGGAAGGTTTAATCCCAAACCCTTTTTTTGTTCCGGGACGGGATCCCCGGACCCCGGGGGGCCACGGGCAAAGGAGGGGTGGGCAAGGGTTTTTTCCTTATGTTTAAGTTGGGGCCCCCCCGGGGGTACCCCTTTTTAAACCCCCGGGCCCGGGTAATAATCCAAGTACCTGGTTAAACTGGGGTTTACCGGGTTTAACCCGTGACCCCCCGGGCCCCCAAAACCACCCAGGAACCTGCCGCCCCCGGCCCGGGGGGGGAAGCCCTTTTTTGAAAAGGGCTAAATCAAATTTAAAAGGAAGAATATGGTCACCCAAAAACGGGGAAGAGAAGCCCACCCTGAATTATCAATGAAATCCCTTTTCACAGCCTTCTGGTGGCTACAGGGCAACTTTTAAACCATCAGGTTGGAGCACCCCCCGGCCATGAGAAGGGCAAGCTCGGGTCCAAATGACGCAGGCTAAGGGATTGCCGGATTACGGAGGGAATAAGGGGGTGCTATCGTCAAATGTGAAACGCTGGGCCACCCTCCGCCGCCCCGATGTTCCTGGTTGGGCCCACGTTACCGAAACCCCCGCAAGGGGTACGGGGAAAGCAGCCCTTTAGGCTTGGAGCGGAACCTTTCCCCTCTTTGGGCACTCCCAGCACTTGACCGGGCATGGCCCCAGAAGCTTGCCAGAGACCTGGCCAACTGTGCCCAGTTGGGGCGCTTGCGACCGAGGCACTGGCTCCCGGGCACCGGCTTCACCTTGGTGGCCCCAGAGGAACTAGGAATTCCTACGTGGGGCGGGGGTCCATCCCTCAAAAAGGGCATCAATTCCTAGCTGGTCAAGACTTGGTTTAATTTACCCAGTGGTGCCCCCCTTTAGTTTCGCCGATTTTGGGTAATCAGATTGTTCGGCAACCAAAAACCCGAAAAGCGTTCCATCCCATTAGGGTTTTAAGAATTCAAGGTGGGGTAAAGCTTTTAAACTAATCCGGGCAAAGGTAGAAACTCATTGGGGAAAAAAGGGAGTAAATTAGATTTTAAAACCCCAGAGGATTAGGTAATCTCAGGACCATCGTTGCTTTAAAACACTTCGTGATGGGAAAGGGCCTTCAGAGGGAAATTGGAAGATTTAAGTAAATTTCTAATGTTGAAACAATTTCGCCGAGAAAAAAGTAGGATATTTAATGTTGGGACATTGCCCAATTGAAAACAATTTGAATAAGAAGGTATTAAAAAGAGGGATGTTGGGGTGGTTGAAGTGGATATGGAGGGTGATTAGGAATCTGGTTTTCCTGCTGTATTTTTGTGTGAAAAAATTGATTTAATAATAAAATTATTAGTTATGGTTTTTATATTATTGTAAATATTTTTAACTTTATATTATGTAAGGAATTAAGTGTTGTAGTATTAACATGGTTAAAATTGATTTAAACTATAATTTAATTTTAGTCATTTTAATAATTAAATATAAAATTTTAAAATTCCTTAAAATTTGTGATCTTCAATTGGGGATACAATAAATTTGGTTTATAGGTAATTGGGGTTTTGGGGTGAATCCGAAGCGCTTCATGCCCGGGATAGGTGGGGAATTCATGACGGATTTTCCATTTATATGGGGGACAGTTAAATTCGGTATGGTCACTGGTTGGGGTACTTTTTAAATCTTCCCAAAGGCCCATAAGGTTATTTTTCCCAAAGGGTGATCCTTTATCCACGTTTCTTGGGAAGCTCCACGGGGAGGATTTTGTAAAACCATTCCGTTGGGTTCCAGAACGGAAATCGGGGGGAGGGAGGTTAAAAAATGATTGCGTTGGGATTGAACGTACGTTATCAGAAGGAAAAAAGAGGTGAAAGAAAATTTTGGACAGGGAGAAGGTTGATCAAACCTGAGGGTTTTCCCCGTCTTTGGATCTTTTGGTTTAAAAATGATTTGAATAAAGATTTAATTAATTTTGGTTTTTATTTGATCCTTGTGATTACTTAGCTATTAAAATTTTTTTTTGTTTGGGATTTCAATGGTTATGTTAATAAAATTAAATTTTTTTTAATTTAAAAAAAAAATGAAATTTAAAGTAAGGGGATCTCCTTTGGATGTCTTTCTCCCAAAATACGATATAAGGGGGGAATTTTGTAGGTTTATTTAGAAAACCCCAAACCACCCGGGCAGCCCCGGAAAACCATTGAGATGAAAAGGGGTAAAATGAAAAAACCGGGAAAACTGTAAAAGGATTTTTAAATTTTTAAAAAAGGGGTGGGAGATTCAACCCTTTGGGAGGAGATAGGCTCCCCTTAAACGAAAATTTTGAGGATGTAAAGGTTTAAAAACTTTTTCCCACAAAAAGGGAAAATTAATTAAGGTAAACCATTTTCCTTGGAAATGGGTAGTCTCCTTTTATTGATAACCTTAAAAAATCCCCAAAAAGCCCGGGTTGGGTTTGGGAAAGCACCAAATGAAAATCATTCCCAAAATTGGGATTTAACTTCTTGGGGGTTTTAAACGCTTATAGGGTTTTTTACAAACCCTTTCTAAAAGATTTCTAATGTTTTCCCCCATGTAACAAATGAGGTCTAAATTGGAAACCGTGCCCAATTATTTTTAAGAATTCTATCCGGGAGTGGGGTGGTGGAAGGTATTATTTTGTTTGGTTTTTTAAAAGGTTGAGTAAAATTGTTGTTTTTTTGGGGCCCTGATAATTTTTTGTGTTGGTTTTAATTATTTAAATGAATAATATAAATTAAAAAATTAAGGT
>NW_023651597.1:0-5572 GCF_015228065.2 Penaeus monodon
CCTTTTTTCCCTTCGGGCTTTTTTCCCCAAGTAAACCATTTTCAACTGTGAATTTAAACATCCTTTTAAACTATAAAGAATCAGCTTCAAACTAACATTAGGAAAAAACTGTTTTGGGCCCCCCTTTGTTTTTACACTACTCCTTCACTACTGCAAAACTGATCTTCTCCCCACACCGTTAAGGCTGTTATCTCCCATACCCATACCGCTCCCCCAAATGGCCCTCTTGAAAACTTTTCCCCTTTCCCCGTTACCGTTCACTTCCACCTTTTAAGAAAACGCAGTTTACGCAAAGCCCTCCAATTTTTTCTATTCTCCCCCTCCACTTCCCTCATCCCCCCCTTCCAAACGGCCATGCCCCTCTAAACGGCACATTTTTACACTGGGCCCAAAAACTCTTTTCCCTCAAAGCTGTTTTCTCCTTGCAAAAAATGAGGCCCCGAAGCTCATCTGTCAACCCTCAAAAGTACACTTTTTGAAAGGGATTCAAATTCAAAATACCACAGTTCGGGAAAAATGAAGGCATAATTTCCTATTTTTTAAGGATCTGACCTTACCCCCCAGTCAGGAAGATGTGCGGTTTCAGTCCCATAAAAAAGAAAATCGCAGAGACTGAAAACCTCATAAAATGATCAAACTTTTCTTTAAAGATTTTAACTCAAACCTGCACATTTTCCTGCTTGGGGAAAGGGTCAATCCTTAAGTCGAACTTATGCCTTCTATGTTTCCTGTACTGCTGGTATCTCTAAATTAAATTTTACATAACAGTTGCTCACTTTTTTGGGGGGTTTAGACAATACTTCTGTCCCATTTTCTGAAAGAAATGCTTTGTGGAAAAGAGTTTTCCCCCCGGGTCTAATATGCCCAGTTTTAGATGGGGCATGGCCGTTTGTGCAAGGGGGGAACTGCGGGCAGGGGAAGTGGGAAGAATAAAAATTTGGGGGCTTTGCTAATACTGCTGTTTTTCCTTTTAAAGTTGGGAAATAACAGGGGAACAAAGGGAAACGTTTTCAAAAGGGGCCCTTGGTGGAACTATGCGGGGTTTATAATGTAAAACCTTACGGGGGTTGGGGGAGACAATCTAGCACTACATACTGAAGGGAATGATAAAAAAAAGGGAGGGGCCATACAAGTTCTTTTCCTAATGTTTTTTTGAAGCTGTTCTTTAAGTTCAAAAAGCTTTTCTATTATCAAGGAAAAAGGTTTTCTGGATGCGAGACAAATCTCTCTACATTTGATAGGGGGATAATGAGAGGGAACTTACACAGAAGATTTTGTTTTCTGTAGTTGTAATAAGTTTTGGTACAGAAGAAACTGGAATTAACTAAATGCAGGTCCACTATGGTTGATTTGGGTATTGGGATTCAAAACTCTGGAAAGAAACTTTGCTGATGTAAGAAAAGATAAAGATATCTGATAACATACACTACAAGGGGAGTAGAATTGGATTAAATGAATCTGTGACAAGGGGGGCAAAGTTGAAAATATTAAGGGGGATATATAACAGGACTGTTCTTTGTTCCTTACTTCTTTCACCGAGTAGCATCCCTATCTGCCATTGACTGCCAGTTGATATGCAACAGATGCTTTTTAGGGCTTTTGGGCGATCCTTTAATATTACCAAAATGCCCTGGTTTTTATGTTCACGGTAATAATGAAAGTAATAAGAAGAAAAAATAGAAAGATACTGTTGGGTTGAGGTACACTGGTGTTGCTACTCCTGGCTGCATTTTTGTCACCGGGGCCAAATGACGTAAGGCATTGTCAGGAAAAGAAAAATGGGGACGAGTGGTAAAGAAATTGAAATGAAATATTGTTTTAGGGCGTAAAAAATTAGTAGGGAGATCCCCGCTGGGGATCGGGGTCACTTAAGAAGTTTTTTTGTAATGTCCTGAACCGTGGGCCCTGTTGGACACGTCAACTAGTAAGGTTACTGGTATAAAGGGTTTGGATTGAACTGATTGGGGGGGGGATTTCTGAAAAGGTCTCTGTTGTGAAGGGGAGAGGGGCGTGGAAGGGGAGGGGTGCAGAGCAAGGAAAGAGAAGAAAAGGAAAAACAGGGTTTTTTGGGAAATGTTTTTAGGAGAAGGGCGCTGCGGCGGGAAGCAAAATACATACGGGAGCAAAAAACCCCTTTTAAAGGGGTTCACTGAAGGAAAAAGGGTTTTTTGGAAAAGGGAGTATTTTTCCAAAGGCTAGGAACAAGTGGGGTGAGACTCTCGTAGATCTGTGTTTTTTAGCAACCAGTCCTGGGGTCTTTGAGCTACTGACCAAAATCTGGGACGAAAAAGTTGGAGCTGAAAAACGAAAAAGATGCTTTAAACCCAAAACTTTTCTAAAGACTGTTCTTTCAGAGGCCTGGATGACAACATAAAGCTGTGATACTATAGGAGTTACTAGTAACAGAACTTTCTGCTGATGTCCCAGAACTATTGGCACGAGCACTCTTCATCTTCGCTCCAACATCTTGCTGATTTTCTAAAGTTACTGACTTGGTTCATTTCCCTTAGCAGTTATTGCTTGATTTTCCTCACAGATCTTATTTTTTTCCCAGCATCTCCTGTACAAACTTCAACATTTTTCATCCTGCGCCTCTGGACCTTTTGCCCTCCCAAACCAAGGGGTCGGTGCCACTGACAGGCGAGATGGAGGAGAAAACTCACATTCGCTGGATTCACTCTCATAAATTAAAGCGTAACATCTCTCCCAAAGGCGGTCATCTGTGGGATTGCTAGGCTCTACCCTGAGTTCTTATATTTTCTGTCATGACAAAAGGCATATCAAGGGGAAATCCATGATGTTCCCCAAGCATCCTCTCCCCACACAGTCCATGATACCAGCTGAATGAACAAAACCTGTTAAGGTGGTCGTTGAAATCTCCTGCAAATCTTCACCATCTTCACTGGCAAGCTCTACCTGGTTTCAGTTACGGTCTTTGTATTAAGACTAGATGACTGTAAAGACGAATGTCTGCAGGAACCTTTGATATGGTTTTGGGAAATCCAAAAACCCCCTTTACTACCTTAGCTGCCTTGCCATTGTTCCTCTCTAAGAAAGGGGACTTTTCCTTTGGCAGATGCCTTGGAGGGGGTGTGGGATCTCCTTGACGGTGAAATTTGTCCTTGATTTTTGGGAAGTGATGCATAAACCACCTAAACATCCTTTGTCTGGAGGATCAATGGGTTTGCAAAAAAGGTTTGGGGTGCATTTTTTTTAATTTAGTGCTGGGCAGGAAAAATCATGGGTTTTGGGGGAAGGGGGAGAACTGGAGTA
Source organism: Penaeus monodon (assembly GCF_015228065.2). Lineage (NCBI taxonomy): Eukaryota > Metazoa > Arthropoda > Malacostraca > Decapoda > Penaeidae > Penaeus > Penaeus monodon. The sequence goes on from NW_023651597.1 coordinate 3,274, forward strand.
AATTGACTACCTTCCAAATTCCCTGTCGCGGGTTTTGGGGGGAAACCCCGTGACATGATGGGACCCCTGGAGAAAAGGGGGGTACATAAGTAGCGGGGTTTACACTATTGGGGGGACACGGGAATGTACCCGGAGAATTCCCACACTGCAGCAGGAAAACTTTCGCCCTTGTTTTTTTATTTTTCTCTCCCCCATAACCAAAATATGACCACCGGGGTTTGGGTTTCCAAAAAAATTTGTCTGACAGGGGAAGGGACTTTTAGCGGAAATTTTGATGGGGCAAAATTTCGGGAGGACTGTACATTTTTTCATGTCCTTAAAACCAAGCGGGTTTTCAGAAGCAAGGGACAGCTCCTTTCTGTACCCTTGTCTATCTATCCCTCCCCATCCACTTCCCCTTTTTGAAAATTTTACTGGACCCATATTGCTGGCTCCTCTGTTTTGTTCCTTCCTCCTCTTAAAGCTCACAGTTTTGTCCCCTTTTACGCTTCTTCAAAAATACTTTTCCTTTGTCTTTTCCACTTCAATCCTTGCACAGTTCTGAGGCAACCGATATATTTCATTTTTACTTTCAATAACAGCGGGGCAGCTGCCACTTCAAATTTTGTACAAAGGGACTTACAGGCCCTGCATTCCTGACTAGATCCTCTGGCTTCACTCTCACTCTCCGCTGAGCACAAATGCTTGGCTTTCCTCATCACTGACAGCAGGGGCGCACACCCCATCTTCATCTTGGTAGCGGAGGAAACCCTTTTGGAACTGGCCTCGGGTATTTTCTGGGGAATTTTTCAACTGGCGGGTGCTTCCTTCCCGCTTTTTTCCCGCTGTCCCTGGGGAATCGTGACCTTATTCTCTTGTTCTCTGACCTTGCTCTGTAAAAAGGCTGTTGGTCCTATACTACTTTCGTTTTCACTTTCGGTTGGGCTCTAGGGTTTTTCAAAGGAATTTCGGCTCATCTTTTTCCTGGTCACAAAACACCCCGAAGACAAATCACCCCAAGACGGGTATCGGTCCCACAGGCACTTTTTTGCATGAAGCATTTGGGATTACCCAACCAACCCAGATATTGGCAATTATACCCCCAATTTCCTATTTAACTCTTACATCAAAAAAATCTTGTATTTGAAAAAATAAATAAAATAAAATCACATATCAACCCCCAGACGATAGACGACACCATGCGGGATTGAAATTTTACTGCGGGTTTCGACTTATGCAAAAAAAAACGTAAAAATGATTTAACAAAATTTAAACACCCAAAGACAAACACACACAAACTGCCACACACCCCCCCCAACACCACAACCCCACACACACCACACAAAAACCCCAAACCCACACACACACACACACCACCACACACCACACCCACACACCGTAGCCAAGCTTTAAATCCATTTCCAAGTGGTGTAAAAAATCTCTCTACCTCGCTCTAATCAAGCGAACCCGTTTCTTGCAACAGCTTACGGGATGGCATTCCTCTCCTAAGATTCCATTGCTTTTTTAACCTCCATGACCGCTCTGGAAAAATCGTTTCATAGAAAACAAAATAAAAAAACAACAAAAAAACATAAAAAACCTATAAAATAAAAAACTTAAAAAATAAATAAATAAAAAGGGTGATGATAATGAAAAGGGAATGAAATAAATCAATAATAAGTAATTTAGATATAAATAAAATAAAAAAATTATCCAGTAATAACAATATATAAATGATCTAACTAATAGAATAGAATAAATTCAACATTAAAAGATGATGATGAATTAAAACCCCATCATCATATACTGAACGGAAAGTAATGGGGCCTTATATTTAAAAGCTATCATTCTTTTGGCAGGAATGTCTGGCCTCTTTTTTTCATTTCTCTTTCATATATGCTTTTGACAAAGTTGCCTTGCTTGATTAAGGGCCCATTCCATATAGTCTAAATATTCCATAGGGGAAAAAATGCAAAAAAAAAGGAAAGGCTTTCCCTCCAAACTCATTTTAATACAGTTTTTAATAATTTCTCTTAAAATTCACACCAAACACGCTTCACCCTCTGTCAGTTAAAAAACATTTAAAAGGGAAAATTCCCTATCTTCAAAACTCCAACATACTGGGACTTCGCAGAGTACCCTTTGTATGCGTGACAAATACATACCTTATTCCTTTCCCAAACTCCCGAGCCCAAAAGGGATCCAACCACGCACTTCTCCTCTTGTCTTCGTTTCCCACAGCATTCAAAGGAGAAAGCCAACCCGCACTTCTCCTCTTGTGCTTCGTTTCCCCCCACCTTCAAAGGAAGAAAAACCACCA
>NW_023651598.1:0-5571 GCF_015228065.2 Penaeus monodon
TCCACCCAGGCATGGACCTCAACCCCACCGCGGCAAGGCGCTTCCGTTAGGGGGCGATGAAGATGAGGCTGCGGGACTGGGGGATCCTTTTTTGTCTCTTTTGGCGTGCTTGTTTGGTGGTGAGATTTGTTTGCGTTTGTGCTCGGTGTTTATTGTGGAGTTAAGTGCTTGTACTGTTTCTTTGGGTTTTCGTTGTGGCGTTGGTTGCAAAACGAGGTGTCTGTGTGTGGAGCAATGAGGCTGTGGTTCAGTGTTTGTCTCCTCAGTTGCTGTGGTCTGTGGTGTTGTGGCGTATTCAGGAATGTATAGGTTGTCGTCTTCGAAGATCTCCTCTGGGACAACAATGCTGGGGAATCCGTTTTTCTGTAACATGATTGGGACAATGTTTGCGAATTTCTTTGCGTTGTATTTTGCAGCGATGAGAGATACGTGTAAGATGGCTTGTATTTTTGGGTTTGTGTTAGGTGTAAAAGTGTTGTTGAATTGGAGAGGTGGAGGCAGAGTTGTCCTGGAGGTAGATGCAGGTCGTCTGGGTGTGCTGGTCTGAGAAGGTTGTGTGGCGGCTGTTGTGGCGTATGAGGGAGCAGTGTTTTTGTTTTCCCTAATCTGAGCTCGTTTTGCTTTTAGTGTTTCCTTACGTATGGGGCAGGATCCGCTAACTGCAACGTGCGACCCCTCGCAGTTGCAGCATTTGATGGTCTCCTTGCATTTGGCGAAGAAGTGACCTTCGCCACCGCAACGAGAGCATCTCTGTGGGTGTGTGCATGTGTGTTTGTTGTGGTCGTAGCGGTAGCATTTTAAGCATTGTTCGATAGGAATGAAGCACTCTGGTTCTATATTATATGTTGGGACCGATGTATTAAACATCATGATCCCCTGAGACAGAAGTTTCTGGGCTTCCTCTGGGGCAGAGACACGATCTTGACGATTCGTGACTCAGGAGGTTTATAAACGTCAAGGACAGTGGCATCGTTCTTTGGCGGATACTTCCTGGCCGATGGACTCACACGATCGTGGGAGGATCGTCCTGTCGATCTTTTTGGCCACGATCGTGCATTTTGCCTTCGTTTCGGGTGAGGGAACAGGAGTAAAACCGTGATCTTTTAGTTTTCTTTGGCCTTCGGTCGAGAGAAATGGGGTCAGTTGTTCAGGTTTGGCTACTGTCACTTTGAAGCCATTGTGGGTTTTAAAGAGGTGGGTGACTGCCCCCTCAGTGAGGGTGAAGATCTTCTGGAGAGTCACCTCACAAGAGATGGACTCTCCAGTGTATGCTAATTTGATGACATGCCCATGGTCATGCCATAGCGTGGGTGACGTGAAGGACAAGGTTCCGTTTTTAGCAGAGCTAATAATGACAGAACGATAGAAGATAGAAGTGTAGGTAAGAAGGTAGGTAGATAGCCAATTATCTAACTGGACATATAAATTATACAAATATACATACTTATACACACAGAAACACATGCACATATAAATAAATAAATAAATAAATGGATTTATATATATATATATATATATATATATATATATATATATATATATATATATATATATATATATATATATATATATATATATATATATATATATGTATGTAATATATACATACACACACCTAATATATATGCTTATGTACATATATGTATATATTTTTTCATATACATGTGTGTGTGTGTGTGTGTGTGTGCCTCTGACCCCGCCCACCTCTCATGCTGGCTACACCCCAACAGCACGAGGCTCTGCCCCCTCGGCGCCTCTCTTCCCTCAGCCACACCTCCAACTGGCACTAAGCTCCGCCCTCACATAGAGGCTCGGCCAATGGCATTCCCAAGGAGGAAGGGGAAGTGGGGCTCGACGAGGAAGGAGGCCCGCCATTGGATCATCCAGCGGGAGTCTTCTCCCATTGGCTGGAACGACGACGCTGCTCGAGGGCGCAGCCGGAGACTCGGAAGGAACAGAAGAAGGAAGAAGCGATCCAAATAAGACGAAGCAATAAGGGAAGAATGAGACAAAGAAAAAGGAGAAGACGAAAAGGGGAAGAAGCGATCCAAAGAAGACGAAGCAATAAGAGAAGAATGAGATAAAGAGAAGACGAAAAGGGAAGAAGCGATCCAAATAAAATGGAAGAATAAGAAGAGAATAAAATTAATAATATAATAGAAGAGGAAAAGAATAATGAATAAGAAGAAGAACAAGGAAAGTGGAATAATATATTATATATATATATATAATATATAATATATATATATATATATATATTATATATATATATATATATATATATATTAATTGTAAGAAAAAACAATACACGAAAACGATAAAATTAAGAATTAAGAAAAAAGGAAAAAAATAAGAAAGTGAAGAATTTTGAGAAGCATAAAAATAAGATTAAAACATAAGCTATAACGACTAGTCGTTATAATATTGTTATTACTATAAATAATATTATAAAAATAATAGTAATAATAATAAAACAATATTTATAGTAATAACAATATTATAACGACTAGTCGTTATAATATTGTTATTACTATAAATATTGTTATTATTATTATTACTATTATTTTTTCTGGTAGTATAATTGTCATTTTGGTTGCCATGTTGTCATTCTGGTTGTCATATTACCATTCATGCTGCCACATTGTCATTCTGGTTGCAGTATTGTCATTCTGGTATTCATTCTGTCATTCTGGTTGCCATATTGATGTATTTTTCCTTTTGACTCTCGCATGAAATACATCTTGTATTAGAGAGTCATGTTTTTATTACTGATTTTGTTTGTATATTGTGATCTTCGAGTTTATTATTATACATGATGACTAATCAATTAAAATGAACAAATTTTGAAATTGAGAATTCTATTGTTTATTATGAAATTGAATCGTTTGATTTCAGTCAACAGCTGAAATTACGTAATTGGACGATTGATGATACACAATTGCTTCCGCTAATAATAAGCGAATAAGTGTATATTTATTATCATTTATTATTTATTTACCATATTTATTTTATAATATTTTTTTATTTTTATGTTTGTTATTCATTCGTAATTTAGATATATTATTATTATTGTATCTGTTATTTATTCACTTATCATTTTCATGATTATATTCATTATTCATTTATATTTTTATCATTTTAGTGTTGCATTTATTATTTGGTAATTAGTATTTTTTTTATTATTGATACTATTGTACTTATCATTTATTCAATATCATTTATTACTGAATTTCTCCTTTATTTTATCTATTTCTTTTTTTTTACTGCCGTAGATATTATTTCATTGTTCATTATATATTTCTAGTTATTTTTGCAATCAATTCTCAGATTATTGATTTGCGCTTCCCTTCCAGCTTATGTTTTAATCTTATTTTTATGCTTCTCAAAATTCTTCACTTTCTTATTTTTTTCCTTTTTTCTTAATTCTTAATTTTATCGTTTTCATGTATTGTTTTTTCTTACAATTAATATATATATATATATATATATATATATATATATATATATAATATATATATATATATATATATATATTATTCCACTTTCCTTGTTCTTCTTCTTATTCAACTTATTCTTTTCCTCTTATTATTATTATTATTAATTTTATTCTCTTCTTATTCTTCCATTTTATTTGGATCGCTTCTTCCCCTTTTCGTCTTCTTCTTTATCTCATTCTTCCCTTATTGCTTCGTCTTCTTTGGATCGCTTCTTCCCCTTTTCGTCTTCTCCTTTTTCTTTGTCTCATTCTTCCCTTATTGCTTCGTCTTATTTGGATCGCTTCTTCCCTTCTTCTGTTCCTTCCGAGTCTCCGGCTGCGCCCTCGAGCAGCGTCGTCGTTCCAGCCAATGGGAGAAGACTCCCGCTGGATGATCCAATGGCGGGCCTCCTTCCTCGTCGAGCCCCACTTCCCCCTCCTCCTTGGGAATGCCATTGGCCGAGCCTCTATGTGAGGGCGGAGCTTAGTGCCAGTTGGAGGTGTGGCTGAGGGAAGAGAGGCGCCGAGGGGGCAGAGCCTCGTGCTGTTGGGGTGTAGCCAGCATGAGAGGTGGGCGGGGTCAGAGGCACACACACACACACACACACACATGTATATGAAAAAATATATACATATATGTACATAAGCATATATATTAGGTGTGTGTTTGTATATATATACATATATATATATATATATATATATATATATATATATATATATATATATATATATATATATATATACATAGATATAAATAAATACATTCATACATACACTCACATATTTATATAGATAGATAGATTCGTACATAAATAGATAGGTAGATATGTATTCATACATATGTATGTGTGTGTATATGTACAGTGTATATATATATATATATATATATATATATATATATATATATATATATATATATATATATAAAATCCATTTATTTATTTATTTATTTTATGTGCATGTGTTTCTGTGTGTATAAGTATGTATATTTGTATAATTTATATGTCCAGTTAGATAATTGGCTATCTACCTACCTTCTTACCTACACTTCTATCTTCTATCGTTCTGTCATTATTAGCTTCTGCTAAAAACGGAACCTTGTCCTTCACGTCACCCACGCTATGGCATGACCATGGGCCATGTCATCAAATTAGCATACACTGGAGAGTCATCTCTTGTGAGGTGACTCTCCAGAAGATCTTCACCCTCACTGAGGTGACAGTCACCCACCTCTTTAAAGTCGACTTTGGTTTCAAAGTGACAGTAGCCAAACCAGAACAATTGACCCCATTTCTTTCGACCGAAGGCCAAGAAAACTAAAAGATCACGGTTTTACTCCTATCCCCTCACCCGAAACAAAGGCAAAATGCACAATCGTGGCCAAAAAGATCGACAGGACGATCCTCCCACGATCGTGTGAGTCCATCGGCCAAGAAGTATCCGCCAAGAACGATGCACTGTCCTTGACGTTTTTAAACCTCCTGAGTCACGAATCGTCAAGATTCGTGTCTCTGCCCCAGAGGAAGCCCAGAAACTTCTGTCTCAGGGGATCATGATGTTTAATACATCGGTCCCAACATATAATATAGAACCAGAGTGCTCATTCCTATCGAACAAATGCTTAAAATGCTACCGCTACGACCACAACAAACACACATGCACACACCCACGATGCTCTCGTTGCAGTGGCGAAGGTCACTTCTTCGCAAATGCAAGGAGACCATCAAATGCTGCAACTGCGAGGGGTCGCACGTTTGCAGTTAGCGGATCCTGCCCCATACGTAAGGAAACACTAAAAGCAAAACGAGCTCAGATTAGGGAAAACAAAAACACTGCTCCTCATACGCCACAACAGCCGCCACACAACCTTCTCAGACCAGCACACCCAGACGACCTGCATCACCACACTTGCTCACCTCAATTCAACAACACTTTACACCTAACACAACCCAAATACAAGCCATCTTACACGTATCTCTCATCGCTGCAAAATACAACGCAAGATTCGAAACATTGCCAACATGTACAGAAAACGGATCCAGCATGTTGTCCAGAGGAGATCTTCGAAGACGACAACCATAATCCTGAATACG
>NW_023651600.1:2500-5570 GCF_015228065.2 Penaeus monodon
TGCATGTGTCCCCTGCATACATATATATACATTACCCATATGCATACATACATCATACTCACAAAACAACTATAACACAATGACATAGAGATTATCTCTGAGGGGTCAGTTACATATTTTTTTATATAAAACTAAGATCCTAGGTTTTTAACAAACATTCATTATATTCAAATGAATATAAAAAGGGGTTTGAGTTATCGGGAAATACAACTGATTGCTACCAAAACCCAAAAAGACATTGTAATTTAATGAAAAAGCTGGGAGCAAGGAGGGTATTTGTCTCTGGCTGACAAGATTGGGAATTTTCTGCCGAACCAGAAAAACCCCAAAAAGAGAAATAATAGAAAACTGGATTGTTAGGAATGGAGGGAGGGACTCTAGTATTTATTAATTTCTTTATTTCAGGAGTTTCAGCGTGAAAATAGATATTCATTAAAATTTGGCTTTTCTTTCCATACCCATAGTCTTTCTAAATAATAAAGATCTTCTTAAATGGAGATGCATCAATGATTTCAAAATTGCGTGTGTGTGTGTATGTGTGTGTTTGTGTGTGTGTGGTGTGTGTGTGTGTGTGTGTGTGTGTGTGTGTGTGTGTGGTGTGTGTGTGTGTGTGTGTGTTTTGTGTGGTGTGTGTGTGTGTGTGTGTGTAGATACGCACACATTAATATCTATCTATCTATCTATCTATTAAGGGCGCATTACTGATTTTTTTTTTTTTTTTTTGGGGGGGGGAGAAAACATTTAGAAATAATGCATTTTAGGACTATAACCAGATCCATATAAGGGTAATTTAACTACTATATATAAATATGTGTTATACACACGCACGCGCGCACACACACACACACACCACACACCCCACACACACACACACACACACCACACACACACACACCACACACACACACACACAAAACACACACACACACACACACGAGCATTCACATTGTTCTGTGCGACTTCATTGCGGTATCCACCTGTGATCGAGCTGGCTACGAGATGACTGTCGGTCCCGATGGCTCGGGAGCTGATCCTAGCAACGAGAATAGCCGCGTTTACCGGGACTTTGCTAGGTCCCAAGATTGAGGATTTGTGGTTTCCTCTATCAGCGCTCCAACGCGCAACGCTGGACAATACGGGTACAGTGGCCAAGTAGACTGCCTACATTCTTGTCAGCAATCCCCGGAGGATCCTCCAGAACTGCGGGTAACTTTACGACAAATCCCAAATTAAAAAAGGTGTTAGACAGGCGTTACCATCTCCCCAAAAACGGTTTACAGCTTGTCTTGAGGAAATATTAAAAAAGCTAGAGTGGAATGGAAAGGGTATCAAGATAGGAGACGAATTCTGAACAATCTAAGATTTGCAGATGATATTGTTTTCTTCATTTGAATCTGCAATGAAATGCAGCAACAATAAATATCTGAATAGAGAAAGTCTGAAATCGGACTTCGGATGAACAAGAAAAAACTAAGATCATGTTCAACAGAAAGAGTTCGGGTTCGAACAGATACAAGTACAAGGCGAAGTGCTAGAGGCTGTGGACAAGTATATATACACCTAGAGCAACTCGTACAGAAGAGGAAATTAAGGGACGCATCAGTCTAGGCTGGAGTGCCTTTGGCAAACACAGTAGCATACTAAGAGGCCCCCTTTGCCATTATTTTTAAAAAGAAAAGTCTTTAACCAATGTGTCCTACCAGTTATGACCTATGGTTCAAAACATGGACTACAACCAAATTACTGGAGAGGAAACTAATAAGTACCCAGAGAGGGATGGAAAGACTGATGCCTGGGGAAATTTGCCTAAGAGATAGGATGAGGGCCGACGTGGATCAGGGAAAAGACAAAAATAGAAGATATACTTGCGAGCAAACAAAAAGAAAAAGTGGCAATGGGCAGGCCATATACATCGGAGAACAGGATAACAGATGGACAAAGAATGTAACAGACTGGGTTATAATAATATAAAGAGACCAAGGGCCCAGACCAATGACAAGATGGCGCGACGAAATAACGAAATTTGGGGGGCCCAGACTGGAAACAAAAAAACACAAAGACAGACAAAGTTGGAAAAGATTGGGAGAGGCCTACGTCCTATAGTGGACTGACCAAGGCTGATGATGATGATATATATAGATAGATAGATAGATAGATAGATAGATAGATATTTTGCCTCATATGTATATATACATATATTATATATTATATATATATATATTTATATTATAATTACACATATATTACACACACCCACACACACATTTATTATATTTTAAAATATATATATATATATTAAAATTTTATATATTATTTTATATATATTATTTTATATATGTATGTATATATGTATATATATATATATTTTATATTTTTATATATATATATATATATAATATATATATGTTTTGTGTGTGTGTGTGTGTGTGTGTGTGTGTGTGTGTGTGTGTATTATATATTATATATATTATTATATATATTATATATATATATATTATATAATATATATATATATTAATATATACATATACATCTGTCCTGGGTAAGACAATAACGCACCCTGGGGTTCCTTGAAAGGATAGCACCTATTGCTCCTTATACCAGGGTTACGGTGAAACTGTTTGGCAGCAGGGCATGGATATCTGGTGAAAACCCTTCAGTTCTACTGATTACTGGTTTCACCAAATAATATGTCTGCGTATTACAGTGTAACTGTTTTAAAGCGGCAGGATGTTCCTCCTAGTTAGTTGGAGACTGCGAGTTGAGAAGGAGGCCTGGGGGATTCCACTCAACTTTTATTTTCCCCCTACAAATCTCTACATCAATGATTAAATACAGAAATTATAATTCATACCAATCGCCCGTTTGGGGTGGTTTCAAGGGGCGCGTTAGTCAGTGGGCAACCAGGCTGACAAATGTTAAACATGCATCTGGAAGACAAAGAAGATAAAGAAACATGTCCAATTAAGAAACACATTAAAAAACAGAACGTGGAACGAAGGAAAATGGAAATAGAAAAATGGGTTAAAATTAATAAAAAAAATTTGTTCTGTTTTTAAAAAAAATTGGG